>NC_141607.1:18851272-19023772 GCF_047967505.1 Dipteris shenzhenensis
AATCACTTGTAATAAAACGTGGAATATTCATAAATTAGAGCCGGTCTCCATGCATTGGAAATGCAGAGGCCACCTACTCTAATTCACTGGTAGCTAATGCTACCTCCTCTTGGTCCAAAGCTCGTAATCCAAGCCCCATGGCTGGCCGGATTTTTCTCACCAGCTTTCATTGATGAGCGGCCGATTTCGGCATGAAACTCTCGGAAAGAGGGAACTTATGGACACCAAGAGATGCCCCTTGGCCACCCTTGGATTCAGTGGCATTCTCCGGCTCGTTGCTTACTTGCCTTGTATTTGCAAGAGAAGCAAGCAGATAATTGTCTTCGGATCTGAAGCCGATCAGAAGATGATACTGGTTTTCAAAGAGGAGATTATGGAGCTCAGTCTCGCAGAAGCATTCAACTTGCAAGGTGTGTCTGATGCTGAAGCTGCTGATAGTCAATCTCATCTTAGTCAAATAAAAATTGAGCCAGTGAAGCTCTCTAGTGGAGAGGATGGATTTCTGCTTGAGCCAAAGGTGAACACATACTACACAATTAATATGGGAGATATGATAGTATAGTGGAAATGACTTTGGAGGATGACAATGATGATAGCAAGCATCCTTTCACTAGCATCTCCAAGTTCAATCCTTGCCATTGAACACTAGCTTGCCTGCAACATTGCGTAGTGTTAAGAGTGTCTGAACGTTGAAGAGCTTGCAAGAGCTATGATGGGTATGTAGCTTTTGAGCTTCCTCCCTCTGCTACAAACTCTGGTATGTTTGGAATGGAGCAGAAGAATGATTATCATCCATGGATTGAATATGTACACATGCAGCAGTGATTGCTATGTAGTGGGTGTTCGTTTTAGTAGATGTGTTGGGCATTTGAGATGCATCAATTTGGAATGCTGTTATTAGTCTAGAATGCAATATCGGAAGGAAATAAGTGGAGAGGAAGACGGAAGCATTGTTTCCCTATTGGGTTAGTTGGTCTGAAGTTTGGTAATATTGCTTGTTGCCATTGTGGACAAGCCCCTGCATGCGTGACATGTGTCCACATGCCTAGCTGTGATTTATTACTGCATTCCCAAGGAGCACAATGGCACCACTCGATGCGCTATACATCTCAGCAATCATTAAATGAGGAGGGTGCTAGTAGGGCCAATGTAGAAACAATGGAGGAAGTGGTGATTTCACGTGCAAAGTTAAACCCATTTACAAGTGTAAAGCAGTTGGAAGCAGTAGGTGATAGAGATGCGATTTTGGATATGTTGATGGGTGATAAGCAAGGGGAAGGCCATGAGATTGGAGATGAAGAATTTGCCAAGTTGCTTGAGTATGCAACTCCTTTATTAAATAGCAAGCGAATTGAAAATGTTTGGAGCATTCAGCTAGAGCCCAAAGCATGACATCTAAGGGGCTTGAGGCAGTTCTTGTTCTCAAGAACAAGTGCAGGTATCCTTTCATTCATAGTGTGTCGTTTTTAGGGCAGTTGGATATCCAGTACCAGCCCTATGTGTTCAAAATGTCTATCCAGGGTCTTGGTAGTGGTTTATACTCGGTTAATAGGGAAAGTCGCAGGACATGTGGGTTCACTTTAATCATATTCATAGAATCCCTAGTTGGCCTACAATGTTAGCGCATGTGTATGACCCTTATGAGCTTGAACTTTTGACTATTGCTACTTGTGAATTCAGGGTTGAAGATAAGTTTGCACAAACCAAACTTTAAAACATGCTTAATGTTGTGGTTTTGCAAAATGGATTTCCAATACGGTAGTTTAGGGGCTTTATGGCCAATGAGGCCAGTGCTAATGGGCTTGCAGGGCAGACGCTGTATTTTGGATGTGCAACAAAACAGATGCCTGGTAAGGAAAGAGTTATGTTTTTCATCGAGAACAAAGCATGGTGTGCCATACTCACAAATGTATTTGTCCATCTCCTCAGGAAGAACACAAGTCACTATGTAGGAAATGGAGAAACACTCCATCTGGAAATGCTACCGAGGTTTGCAAAAATGTGTTGATTTTTTTTTGGCATGTAGGCCATGCATTGCAAGGTAACATTCTACATTGGCTGGTTGGGTGGAATACAAGAGCTTTTCATCGGGATTCTTGGTTTGTTTCGCAAGATGAATGTGGTGTGTTTGTCCATAACACAAATCTTTTTGAGGCTAAGCACATAAGCATGAGAGCTATTGTGGGAGATAAGGACCAAATTTCTTTGTTTGAGGCTACAGGAGAAGATATGTCCTTGGCGGTCCTACAAAGTGTGAAATGTCATGCATATCTGAAAGGAATTAGATCTGTGTGTGGACCTGGGATGGCAGACATAGCGGAATGATTTTATGACCAAGGTGCCAGATCATGTTCGCGCAAGTGATGGGTTGATTTGATAAATGCATTGATGCAAGAGATGTGTGTGAACTCACTGGAAATGCAAAAGTCAAGTGTGAATCAATGGTCTTGAATGGAATTTTGGCTTGTATAATGCAACTGCAAACTTAAATCTGTTACTATAGTATAGTCTAGTACACACTCTTGGTATCTCCTTACTGCAGATTACATTATGTTTCTATGATATAGAATAGGAAGCACTCATACACGAGTACTCTTTTCCTAGGGGTGCAAGCACATGTGGTTTTGGATGTGGAAAATAATGCTTGAGGAGTGTCCAATCGAGTCCTGCTATTATGACTACTCGCGTTCATTCAAGCCCAAACAATTCAGAAATAAAATACATGTATAGTTTTATGTGCTTGAATTGCATACGTGGTTTAGTTGAAACAACTCTTTGAAAGGAATGTCGAATTGCATGGTGTGTTTTCACGGGTTTCACTCGATTTTTTCTTCGCTCGAAAAACCTCGCTCAAAGTTTAGCATTGCCTAATAGTTAATATTTTTGGGTATTCATTTTGGTCTAAGATTTCGATTTGTATGATAAGTTAATTGATTATAAATGAATGCGTGTGTCTATGTTGCTTAACAAAATGGAAGTGAGTCAAATTTTAAGTGCTTTGTTTAAATGGATTGTAGTTTGAATGTGGGTACTTCTTTTGCTTTGGTTTTTATGGCAACATGTGTTGCCGAGGTGCGTGGAAATAACGGCAAGGATCATGGTTGATGATCCGCGGTATGAGGAGTCTCGCCCAATGTGCTGTGTAAGGCGAGCATCTTCATTGACATGAGTGTGACTGTACTTGACTGGAAGTGGAAGTAATGCCGCACCTTTCTATCGAATTGCATACCTATTTTGGTGGGTTTTGTTGTAAAATCTACCTTAGAGTTTAGGAGGACTCCATACATGTGCGAACACATGGATCTATTGAATATTTATTGTGGCTTGTTTACATACACAGATATATATAAAATGTATATTGTACGGAATATATGCATATACATGCATGTGGTTTTATAGCACGACATGTACATGCACTCATGCATGCACACACGCGCAAACACCATGCAACTAGTAATGTTGAACTCCTTTTAAAGGCTTGACCTTGGCAATAGGAGAACATTGGACCTTTGGTTTAGGTCAAACTATATTTCCTTGAAGAAGTTTATCTGGAGACAAGAATGCCTTGTAACTGATTATGCGTGATTCCAAATAAGAGAGCTAAATCTTTAGTTCCCATTGCTTGAGCTCAATCATTGCTTTTTTGCATTTTTAATTTTTCTTTAATAAGTGGCAAAGTCACAAATACTTGCTTGTTTGAAATAGGCTAGAGATGAGCCGAAATGAGTGTTATCATGTGTTTCTTGAACTTGACTATGATATGTTTCAAAAAAATTTGCAGAGGCGGCTGATGTATGTTGCGTTGACCCGAGCAAAACATTTTTTGTTGGTGAGTTGAACATGATGCTTTTAAGAAGTGATCTTTGGCCATTCATATATTATTCCATGTGAAAATTTGAAAATGCCCTAGCTTGTTTATTGGTTCACAAAGGGTGGTGAAATGGGCATGCAAATGTAAAGGTAGTGTGAGGAGACCAAGCGTTCTAAAGTCAGGTTTGTGTTATAGCCTCGTATCCTTCATCTTACTCATTAGCGAAGTATGCATATTGTGTAGTATTCCATGTGAAAATTTGAAAATGCCCTAGCTTGTTTATTGGTTCACAAAGAGTGGTGAAATGGGCATGCAAATGTAAAGGTAGTGTGAGGAGACCGAGCGTTCTAAAGTCAGGGTTGTGTTATAGCCTAGTATCCTTCATCTTACTCATTAGCGAAGTATGCATATTGTGTAGTATTCTAGTGCGTTATAGCGGCCTCCTTGCCTCTATCCTCTCATGTTCCACCTTCACCAATTCTCTCAACATGGTATCAAAGCACCATGCTTAGCTCCTGTTTTCTTGCCTTTTCCATAGTTTTGCTCATTTTGCGGTTTTACTAGCCATAGCTACCCATTGTTGGTTTCTAGTTTCTACCCAAGTTGTAAATCTCGTTTTTATGAAGACATTGGATTTGTAGCTTCTCAAGGTTTTAGTTTTCAAGAGTGTGTGAGAGCATAATTTCATTTGCTTTGATCAAGATTCTAGTTTCCAAGAGTGTGTGAGAGTGTACTTCCATTTGCTGAGAGTGAGATGTTTGAGTTCAAGCAGTTTGCAGACTGAGAAAAGGTCAAAGTATCTCTTTGTGTCGTCTTTTACAATGTCTTTGTCACATAATTGTTTTGAGGTTTTGCCAGTTTTGGACTTGAGCATAAACCGTGATGCTTGTTCATGATGATTGTGATAACTAGGAGCTTGACTCATATGCTTGTGACAACTAGGAGCTGGCTTCATTTGAATGCAGCTATAGTGCTTTGACAATAGCACCTATGCCACAGGCTTTTGTCATTAGCTAGCAGATTCAAAATATTTGGCAAGGCAGGAAAGGAAAGTTTGAAGAAGGTGCACCAAGAACAAGATATTAGAAAACTTGCAATGAAGCTAGTGAAGCCAATGGGAGACACAGCACGGGCTCATGGAATGTACTAATATGCCCAATAAAGGCATAGAGCTAAAGTAGCTTAAGAAAGTCTCATTGAGACATTCTCCATTAGCAAACAATCTTGAGCTGCTTTCTAGCACCAAAGAATTGCATTCCCAGAGCCTAGGGCTAATCAATAGAGCTAGAGTATTTCAAATCACAAGCTCTAACTGCACATGAGCTGAGACTGCTGTAGAGTTCAATTGACAGGGTAGTAGCAAACGCAAGCTGCAAGAGGTATCTACATTAACGGGAAAGTAGTGAAGATCTCAAAGGCCATTGCCAAAGCATCGACGACTCCAAAGAGACTATCAACGCTCAACATAGGAATCCACACGATTGTGGAGTTCGTTGATACCTAGATGGTTGAATTTTGGCCCAAGAGCATCTTGGAACCATTTGAGAGCCTTTAGCAAAGAGGCTCTCAAAAGTGCATCCACGACTCCTAGGATGAAGATGAAGCTTCTTCAAACACAGTCTTGGTACAACAAGAGTGTAGAAAGTGCCCCTATAAGCTACCCTGATTTGACTCATAAATCTAGATGTTGTGTTTTGCAATTGTTGAAAGAAGCAAGCATGCCCATTCAAGGAAGATTCAAGATCTAGCTCATGTAAGAACTGCATTTCACAGGAATTGCATCATGTAGTAGTAATCAAGCCTCAACAGGGCAACCTCATTGTCTAACAAATTGTGGGCACAATCATTGCCCATACTAGCTAAACACAATGACTACCATGCTTGTGTGGACCTTAAATGACAATTTGTGCATAGGCAGTTTTTCAAGGTAAGATCTTCAATATGGAAACCAAGCGTATAGAATGCCTTGTAGTAGCAACACAAAGTGAGAAAACAAGCAGGTGACGCTTGGAAAAGGTTGCATAGCTCTAGAGAGAGCTTATATACAACAAAGGAGTGCAATAGCAAACAATATGTTAAAACACCAGCCAATCGAAGTAAAGGCATTTGACAAGCTATAAGTGCCTTGTGCAAAGCAATGCAAATGTGCTATGTTAGGCCTAGGAGAGCACAACGGAATCACCTTTTTCATCGATTCAGTTTGTTATGGCTTGTTGAGGCTGTCGAGGCTTGGAGACACAATCAATGCCTCTAAGAAGGCTAAAGGAAGCCTAGTTATAGAATTGGACCATTGCATATATCCCGAGGCACCAAGATGCTTGCCAACCCCACCCCCTTTGCTGTACTCTCCCTCGCTCCAGCCCCGCCCCCTGCTGTGCTCCCCCTATCTAACCTCACCCCCTTGTTATGCTCTTGCCTACCTTTAGAGTTGTAGAATCCAAGGCGTGTTGTAAGTTCTTCACTAAAGAACTCCATTCCTTCTTTCCCAGACCCTCATTCTGATCTTTTGGCTCACCTTCCACAGTGTCGGGCGTTTGCACTACCTTTCCTCCATGATGTGTTGCTAGCATCCAAGACTTAAGCGAGTGGGTCTCGGCTATCAGCTCTTTAACCTCCTTCTCATGCTCAGCTTGCTCCTCCTTGGACACTACCATCATGGCCATTAGTTGGTCCTTAGCTTGGTCCAAGCTTTGTTGAAGCCCAGGGGGTTCTCCTTTAAAGGAATGAACGCTGCATCTTCCGAAGGTGAGCCAAATGATCAAACATTTGAGTCAGTACTTTGGCTACATCTTGGCTTCGTGGAGGTCGAGACCCACTGTGAGATTGACTGAGGACTCACAGAGCAGTGGGATCAGGGTATACCACCGCCACATATTGTGATGGCTCCACCTTACACCAACTTCTATTAAGTAAGAGCAAAATGTATAGAATCAAAATAAAATGAAGTGACTTCGAGAAGTTACCTAGCTCTGACCATAAGGTTCCATTATAGCTCCAAACAGTATAGGTAAGGTCTCTGTCTTGTGAGTCTCATAGACCTCGCCTCCCTGGGGGGGTGGTCAAAACAGGCCCTCATCTAAGACCAATCAAGATCTATTGCTCATGTACCAATGCCCACTTCCCCTCCTTATGAGCGGCATCCCATTGCTGTAGGAGGACTCATCCCTTTACATACAGAGGAGTAAGATCCTCATCCATATGAACTTGTTGGTGATCCTAGAGAGTTGCGTGCTTGCACAATGTCGCTAATTGACCCTAGGTGTCTCTTAAACATATCAATTGGAGCTGATCTCTGGTGAGGTCCTGTCCGACCCACCATACCCCCTCGGATGGAGGTCACATATGTGGTAGCTTCTAAGATGCTAGAGCTGGTGTGTGGAATCCCATGGACCGATGTTGGGGCCTTACTGGCTCTTTGTTGCTGCTGAAGTAGGGTGGGTGAAACGGTTTCCTTTGCAGGTTCGCGTTTCACAACATTCACCCAGTTGGAGGCCTCCTCAATAGCTGACCACATCGTGGCGATCCACTCTTGTACTGCAGGCTGTGCCTTGGGGCCACGTCTGCTCAATGTCGGAGGTCCTTTACCTCCTTTCAGAGATCGAAGGCCTCTGCCTTGATTGTGAGAAAATCATGCCTTAGGGTATCTATCTATCTTTCTTGGCCAGCATGTGGTGCATCTCGCTGAGGAGCTGCTACAAGAGATCTGGGGAGGCCATGTGCTGCTGTGGTGGGTATGCATATAAGATGGAGATGTAGGGCAAAGTATAAGCTGGAGAGAAACTAGTCACAGTATGGTAGAGCATGGTATTTGAGGAGGATGAGACCTGGGGGGGAGGATACACCGTGCGAGACCAGGGTGAGTCAAGGGGGACCGTCTAAGGGGCTCTAGGGCTACGGAGTCACATGATCAGCTCTCAGATTGCATTGCATACTGATCAGTAGACTGTTTTGCAACAATATGGTGCTCCTTTTTCAAGGGGCGTCTCTAGGCAAAAAATGTTGAAAATGACAGCCTATCATATGAGTTACAGCAAGGCTATAATGCTCAAATGAATTTATGGTTGATTTCTTTGCATGGCCAATCGGGTCAAACATGCTACATGCCCAACAAATGATGAATGGATGTGCAACAGAGAACAAAATTTGTCATGCTCTAAACACTTTGTTATATTGGTCTTCCACTTTCAAGTTTGTGGGTCTATGGTTTCTTGATACATGTTGTGGGTTAGTGGGAACATGAACCTCATGGTTCTTGGTGCGAATTGTCATAATCTTGGTGCTCCAATCATGTGATACCTTGGCCCGCTTTAACCAAGGCCTCCCCTCAAGAGGGGACAGACATTTTCTTCCATTGCTATCATGTATTGGATTTACCATTTTCACTCAAAAGGGTGATGGTTTCTTCTGCTTCGCTGAAACGTCCTTATCAGATTCTTCGTGATGCTGTTCACACCCAATTCAGCATCTACGATCACAGCTTTGATGGTTATCTTCTTGAGTTTCATTGAGATCACCGGCATTGCATCATCCACTAAAGACGTCTTGGCAATTAAGGTAATAGCAAGGCAATCAATTATCTCCTTATCTTGTTGGAATTGCTCCATGAAGAAACTCCTACAATATGGGCCATCTGTAACAGGTGCCCTATGCTCAATGCAATCATCAATTCTTTGAGCTGTCCCATGCAGCTCGTGCTTAGTCCCTTCTCTACTTTGTTTCTTCAATTCCTACTTCTTCCTCGCATTGTTGGGTCTGGATTTCCCTCGGATTCCATGTCCTTGCAATGCTGTGCGTAGTTCTGTTGCAAGACTATCCTTCTTGGGTCTTTGTTCTTGCTTAATCCCTCCTCTCACAAGGGTGGATTTGGCCTTGTTGTGTCTTCTCTCCTACTACTCAGCTCTCTACTTACTGCTCCCCAGGATTTATCTTTGCTGGGATTCTATGGGAGCTCCCCTTCATCCGCCCTCCCCGAGGTTCCTTTGTCCTTGCTGAGCTTGTCTCTATTGTCGTCATTACACGCGCAAAATTGGCAAGGGTTTGCTTGGACGGTTGTACACACTTCCAAATATCACCTTAGGTCTGCATTGTGCCTTGGTCGATAACTTGCGATCGCTAGTGTCGCTGTTCTATGATAGCATCTTTTTTTGGGATGCATCAGGTCCTGTCTTCTTGGTCACCTTCCATCTCAGCTTGGTCATGCTCTAGGAGGGCCATGCATCGAGCTGACAGATCTTGCATCGCTCATTGGCTTGGTAAGCTATTAGAAACTCAACTACACAAATATGAAATTCCAAATAACCATTAGTAATTTGATTGCTTGAGCCACTTTTGGCAACAATTTGGCAAAATAACACCCAAAAGCAAGCAAACTTTTTGCTTTGAGGGCATTATAGACATTGCTACATTTCTGTCCTAACGTAAGTGATTGCCAAATGTTGATGGTTTTCTTCTCGTCCATCAAGTTCCACCTATGCAAGTCTTACTATCGCCTACCGAGGTGCTAGCAACTCACCTTAAGGCCCAAAAATGAGCCAAGAAGGAGATAATACCCATTAACAAGGATCTAGATTGTGACTATGGGCTCAAGATGGTGGGTGGGGAATATGACATAGTGCTACCTGCAGGTGAGCAAAAGAAACACTTGGGTTTCACGAGTTTTTTGAGGTCGCTCAACTATAGATACACATGTAAACACCAAATTGTGCCACATATACTATAGATCCTGTTGAGTTTATGAGAGTGGAATCGCCATACATCGAGGACTACAATGCATTCAATATGTTCTGTACTTAGAAGTTTGTGAAATTTCCATACATCTATGATCACAATGTGTTCAATGCGTTCCTACTTAGAGGTTTGTGGCTTGTAAGGCTCAAACATACTCCATGCTCTCCTTTATGGATGAGGAGCACGTGGCTCAGCAGATTTTGGTTTTCAAGAGGCCGGATTCTTCAAAGAAGGTTCTCATTGGGTGCTTACCTGATAGGTATTTAGGCAGCTAGGGTGCATCACAGATGAGATTTCTTATCTTTATGATGAGGCTTATATTCAGCTAGATGGCGGATTGCACTCTATCAAAGGCTGAGCTCCGATTGTAATAGGGATTACTCGCAATTTTGATGACAAACTGTGGAGAGGGATAGTGTGGTATACTATACTAAAACAAAAATTCAGGGTATAAAGACAAAAAAGAGTACTCTTTAAGAATGTGAATGCTATTAGTGATCGGAGACAGTAAATGGATAGGTAGATACTGTATAAACATAGCCTCACACATAGGCACTATAAGGATCTTGAACTTCAGATAACTTTATTAGAATAGGACGGGGAAATTCGGAGGGTGATTTCAACAATAGGCCTTTGTTTAGCTTTTGGAGTCCACAGGAAGGAGCTCTCCTCCCTTACCTTGGTGATCGTGATATGGTTACTGCATACTGGGAACACTCCTTGGACTGAATCTGCAATTGAGGGAATCGAGGTTCCATACAACCTTTATTTACTAGTATCTTACTTTATGGGGATATACTTGATTGCTGCAACCTTGAAAATCATTGGACTTATTTGAATTTTTTGAACACAGTACCCCTTTTTAAGAGGGAAGGGGTCTTGCAACACATTGTATACAGCTAAATCGTTCAGGCAGAGCAGATTCAGTGTCTTAATTTTGTTGTTCAGGTTTTGTACCATTAACATCATTCGTGTTATTGATTTTCGAGCAGATCACACATGTAATGTTTTATGGAGCACAACAAATGTTACCCTCCCGCTTTCTTGGAGATATCCCAAAAGGTTTATTTTCAGAAATTATAGTTTCATATTTGTCTTCCTAATTGTGCAAATTTCATGGAGGTGAAGGGTTTCTTTATCAGATAAGTGTTCATGGTGCAGGATTAATGCGCCGGTCAGCATTTTATGACAGTATCAATACCCAATCAAAGATTCAGACATCACAGCAGGTTCCTAATACACAGAGGCAAACTTCTCCTTTCATATCTATGAAGTATCAAAATACTGGTTTTGGGAGCCAAAACAAAACAGAGTCACAATGTGCTGCGAGACAGTATGGCTCACAGGAAAACAAACCAGTCCGGACTTCTTGCAGTGAATTGAGCAGAGTTAAGAGGCGAAGAGGAGCAAAATTATGCAAGGTCAACATGAGCGGGGTTGATCTTGAGGAAAGTCTAAAGGATATTGATAATCTACTCCATGCTGCGATGGAACCAGTGCTGGGCACAAGAGACAGTATTTCTAATCATGCAGCTGATGATACTCCTGTACAAAGCAGTAGACTTGACTGTCTTCGTGTTTCTGGGCTAAAAGGCTCTGAAATGAGGGCCAGCAAAGAGAACCACAGGTTTTTTGGCAGCCAAGATACAAGCTTGGTGGGGAGTCCTAGTGATGACTGTGACTTTGAAAAGCCCTTCTCACGTGGAAAGGTAAATCGCACCAAGTTATGTGAGCTCTCCTGAGAGTTAATATTTAATCCCAAGAGACAAGGGTAGTAGAGAAGAACCTTGGAGAAACTTTACATGGAACTTGCTCAATGGGGACAGATTAGACACTCGCAGGGAAGGAAGCATTGGTATAAATTGATTCTTCCTGGAAAAAGCAGAGGTACTGAGCTTTTCACCATGGTCCATAAAGTAATGGGACCTGGCCTAGTGTTTCCAATACAACAAAACACTGTTGAAGAATATTGGCAGCTCAATCCCATTTTGTAAAACGAAACTTAACCCCTAAAGGCCCATTGGGGTGTGTCAGTAGATGGAAAATAGGGTTTATTAAAAGATTTCTTGGTCACGCTCATGTAATATGTGGGCTGGATATAAATGCAGTCCCATCTAGTCCCTGTAAAAATGTATCATAAGAATGCAACTGAATTTTTGGCTAACAAAATAAGGTTTCATAAAATTGACATTGATAAAAAGCACATGAGTATGAACTTTTGATGTTTGAACGAAAACAAGTATTAGATGTAACATGAGGGTTCATGTAAAAGTGATGAGACTTTCTCATAGTGCATTCTCTTGTGCTTCATCCTTTAAATATTGGCAGCTCAGTTCCATTTTATAAAAAGTGAAACTTAAGGGTGTATCATTAGGGAGAGTATTAAATGGTATAGGGCTCATTAAAAGACTTCTTGGTCATACTCATGTAATATGTGGGCTGCATATATATGAAATCGCATATAGTCCCTATAAAATGTATCATAAGAATGCAACTGAATTTTTGGATAACAAAATAAGGTTTCATAAAATGATATTGATATAAAGCACATGAGTATGGACTTTAGATGATTGGAAAAAAACTAATTCAATGGATGTATTAGATGTACTATGGGGACTCATGTAAGAATGATGATACTTTTTCATAGTACATTCTCTTGTGCTGCATCCTTTATAAAATGATTTGGTCAAGCTTGTGGTTGGCTGAATCCCTTTTAAAATAAAACATAGTAGTTGTCATGTATTTATTTCCTTGAGGCATTTTAGGGTTGCATTTTGTTGAGTCAATTTGTTAGGTTTTTTGTCTATTTTTCCATTTAAAAAAGGATTAACATCTTATTGCTTATAGATAGACCACATATTGCTCTTAGAGACTCGGGCCTTTCCCTATCACACGATCTCTCCATGAGGTTGCCTTATACACTTTCCCACACACCACTCAATCCACATGTCCCTCGCCTCTCGGTTCGGTACCTTGCAATATTTGATTTGTTGACGAGTGTAAGGATTTATGTAGACAACTCTGACTCAAAACCAAGCATCATCTTTTAGGAGAGACAGAGAGGATCCGTGAGTACCATCGTGCTTGATTTCTTGGAAGAAGCAAGCTTTCATCTATTGGAACAAAGAGGAGTTACAAAACATTTTGTTCAGTAATAACTCTTAAGTTTTTTGGTGGAGGTTCCTCAAACAGAGACACCCATCCCTCCCCTCACAGACAACAAAACATGGCACTTCTCTGTGCACAAACTATACCTTGTCCCTAACCAGCTAGCTCGACCTTTCACATGTACCACATTTCACTTCATGCACGTTTTTCACAGTCGGTGGTGTCAAGCATGCAGTTCGGAAGCTTCACGAATGATCGAGCATCATGAGTGCCTATGCACTGAATTCATTGCATACGAGGTAGACACCTTGGCTCGATCTTGCGAAGCTCTTCAATGAAGCAGTTTGCACAGGCTTTTGACACAATTGGATCCTCAAGACTATCACACCCATACACAAGGCATGAGATTTCATGAGCCTTGAAGACCATAGGATGATTATGATTGGACATGTTATGTCCAAGATATATGCATTAGTACGTGACGCAAAGGTTAGCTTGGTCGCAGAGCTTCGGGGATTCAAAGCCATGGGGCAAGCGGGCTTTTGGGTAGACCACGGGACCATGGATCATATACTCATACTCAGGGGGGTCATCAAGGAGGCTAGGGCATTTAGCCAGAGGGTGTATTGTTGCTTTGTGTATTTTTGCCAAGTTTTTGACATAGCGCAAAGAGCTCAACTCACAAGACGCTTGCAGACGTTGGAATACGATCAGGAGACCATTTGGGTAGTCATGGCACTTTATGAGAGTCTCAGGGAGGGTTCAAATTGAAGCAGGGTGGATAGAGATCATGAGCACCATTGGGGTCAAACAAGGTTGTCCTTTGTCACTGATCTTATTTAGCCTCTACATAGATGAGATTGAGACCTTTATTGGGACACTAGGGGGGACTGGATGCTCTCTGATCAGATCCTTACTTTAGATACTTCTATATGCAGATGATGTGGCTCTGCTATCCTCCTTAGCAAAGGTATGCTACATTGGCCAGACTTGAGCGATAATGCTCACTCTCATCCTCAAACAAAGTCTCTCCTCTCTGACTCTCTGGTTCGACCCGCAGATATGTATGGTAGCCTATGTTGGGGGCCTGACCTATTAGAGACGGAGTACGCTCGATTTGAGAGGCTTTAGGTTCTCCTGTTGTCACGTATGATCCGTAGTAAGCGTTCCATCCCATACCAGATAGTTTTGGTGGTGTTCAAGGCATCCCCACTACAGCTTTATGCAGCATTCTAGGTCATCTCATATCTCTTCTGCATTCACTAGTATGGATGTTGCACTTCAAGACGATGCATGCTTCCCTTGTTGGCTTTGCACTCCTTCATGACACTAGCAGCAGAGGGGGACCAGAGGTGTTAGTATGCATGTACTTGTAGATGGTTTGAGAGCGTGGGGTTCAATAGAGATAGTGTTGCAGCCCCCTCTTTCCCACTTAATATCACGAGGTAAACCAGGTCATTCGAGTGGATCTCGTATAGTTATACAATTTCAAGACTTGGTTGGTACGTTGTGAGCTCCTTGTGAAGCTTAACATTTATAGAGATCATTGCCTACGGATCTAAGAGGAGGGATTCATTGACCCACCATGGTACACACAGATCCACCACTCCATCAAGATCTTGATCGGTCAGTTTTGGGTCTCATCACACAGCCTTTGTATAGAGAGTGGTCAAGAGGAGGGCATACCCAGAGAGGGCTGCATTTGCACCCTGTGAGACTCTTGAGGGATTGAGTCAGAAGAGCATTTTGCTTTCAACAGCTTGGTATATTACAAGATCAAAGGTCGATACCACTGTCTTTTCAGGGAGGCTTCAGTTCCCCGCCCAGTTTCTTGTCTTACCCAGACCAGAGGTGTTTAGCAGCATTCATTTATGAGGACATATGGCAAAGGGGGCATTTGCTCAGAGCACATAGGCGAGATCATGACACACATCCAGACCCTAGCTAGAGCGTGACCATTGAGTTTTTCAGCCAAACAGTACTGTCTAGTCAGACTCACAAAGACGGTGGTCACTTGTACCAGACCCGATGTATGACCAACAAGAGTGACTATGGCACTTGTTTGGCGTGGAGCTACAACCAATAGATACAACTTATCCCAAGGTTTTATAGCCTCACACACTGACGTCCGTGTCCTAGGGCTGACACTCTCCCTGGCTTTCCACTCAGAGAGATTTCCCCTTCTATGTACCGAGGCCATTATGGGCAAGGTTATGCATTTGGTTATGGATTTTGTTTTTGTCATGGATGTTGATGCTCGTTTAGTGGTTCCACCCATTGTATCTGTTTCTTTCAGTCTCATAGACCATTTTTGGTCTTCTAAAGACTTTAATAGACTTTCTTTCTTTCTTTCTTTCTTTCTCGTCCTTCTTCTTACCCCTTCCTCTTAGCCAGCTGCCCTTTAGTCCTCAGCTGGAATCATCTCACCACTGCTTTAGACCTCTCCACATTCTGCCCCACCCACCTGGGTTCATGCTAGCTCCTTTCCATTTTTAGATCCCGCGAGGACTAGACTTCACGAGCTGATTTACTAGATGCGTGGGAGTAAATGGTGATAAAGGTACATAGCATTTCAGCATGTGAGGTGGAGTTGAATCGATTCACATAGGAGCAGGCCCACTTATACATGAGCAAGATGGTCACATACAGGATCTGAGGCAGGAGGTGTCACACTCCAGAAGGAGGTGACCACTCTATAGGTAGCTTCAAGGACTGCACCAACTAAAGAGGCCCAGATAGCTACTATGTAGTTGGTGACATAAGAGACTTACAGATGGGTGGATGTGGCGAAATGGGAACCTGCAAAGGCACCCGTCTTAACCACTGTCATGGAGAACAATAGAGAGCTAGTAAAACTCTCAATATCATGGTTCGTGGGATCTCCCTTGCAAAGTGGCTACACCGATGGACGATGTGAGCACTTTGTGGCTACCATCCTAGGTGTCACAAAGCACACAATTGAGGGAGCATAGCAGGTGGGGAGACATTCCAATTGCGAGAAATTCCTTATCATATATTTTTGACACGCTTAGGCTCAACTAGTAGCCCTAGGTCATAGATCAACCCTGTAGGACCACCCATCTATTTCCATGGATGAGGGTCTATCACCCCTATAGGTTGTAGAGAGGTGCATCTTGATCTAGTAGTGGGACTTGTGCCGCAAGGAGGGGAAGTGGGTGGTTGTTCGAGATGGACCACTCCTCACAAAACCACATCGGACACCCACTCACCCTCCCACCTAGGGGGGTGGGGTCTATGAGACTCAAGACACCGAGACCCTATCTTGTACCATTTTGAACTTTAATGGCACCCTATGGTCAGAGCTAGGGAACTTCTCAGAGTCTTACACAGGACGATACTGTCTTCTACATAAAGACACACTGGAGTCTAGAGTTCCCACTTCCAGTTGTTAGCGAATACATGTGGGAGACATCTTCTAAGAGATAATCCGAGGGAAACAAGTGGAGTGCGATGGTGGGGAACAATAGCAGTACTTTACAGATCATGTCTTTTTGGGGCGATCTCAGTAGAGAGAGGAGCGACATACACTCTAGATTTCTTTGGATCCGGATCCAACGTATGGCTATCCATGACTTATTTGTTAAAAGCTACTATTTTCCACTTGAGACATCTCACTTTTCCTGAGATGTAGGTGAGGAGGATGACACATCATCGTATGTAGCTCTTTTTCTAGGCATTAGATTTCTCCATCCATAGAGAAGTACTTGTTAGCGAATTCAATACGAGGATAGGTGTAGGCCAGGGTCCTGCTTCTTGACTTGTAAGATGATGCTATTTTACTACGAGACATTGTTCTAGATGACACAAGTATGGTGTGAGTCTGCGCTGACAGGTAGGCCCGATCACTTCATATGGACATGCTCTGTTGGATATAGGTATGATGCATGATCGCATTAATATACAATGGTCTCAGTCGATGACCTTCTTTAGGTGCTTTCACTTGTTTCCCACATGGGGGAGGCTCCAGCGTAGTTGACTACATCATAGGATCCCCTGCCTTCACATATAGTATCACTGACTTTTTAGTTGCACCACCCCCTTAAGGGCAGACCATACCTACCTCTTCCTTAGCACTTGCACCCCTCATCTAGTGATACCACCTACACCAACAATCAATCACACTATTTATCACAACATACACTTTGATTGCAATCTATCAGCCAAGTATTCTACCTGTTTATATACATTGCTTACATACATTAATCACATACTCCTACTAGAGGACCATGCTGCCCTGATCACTCGCTCACTTAATGAGGCTACCCTTCACACATTTCCCTACACCATTCGTTCCACATGGCCCACCCATTGGCTCTTTCCCCTGTAATAATTGGTATGATGATGAGTGCAAGGCTCTAAGCCATCAACTCAGATTTGAGACTAAGCAAAACCTAGCGAGTGAACCAAAGAGGATATGTGAGTATTGTTGCTTCATACGTAGGAAGAAACAAGTGTTTGTCTGTTGGAATGAGGGGAGTTACTAAACATTCTGTTTAGCAAACAACTCCAAGGACTTCTTGTGGAAATTCCTTGAGGGACGTTCCCCCTCACTTCTCATGGACATACAGGTTTGGGAACTCTCTAACAACCCTAAAATTTGTCTTACAGGCACTTCTATCCCTTTCAGGTAGATAGCAGGTCATCGCACTAGGTGATGAGTTATTGGCTCAGCTATTGGGGTAAAGGTGGGTACACACACACACACACACACACACACACACAATCCCTTCACCCTTTTGCATTCATGCAATTACTTTTTTTACCTTTTACCCTCGTGGAAACCTTTTTTCATTGCTCACCCTACCTAATCCTGTCTTGCATCCCCTCTCTTTCTATCTAATCCTTTCTCTCTTTCTCTACCCCGCTTTCTCTCTCTATCCCCCTTCTCTCTCTAGTTATCCCCTTTCTCTTTTTTGTCCCCCCCCTCTTTATTCTCCCCTCCCCCCCCTCTCTCTCTATCTCTCTCTCTCTCTCCCCCCTTATCTATACATCCCCCCCCCTCTTCTCTTTTCTCCCTATACATCTCTCTCTCTCCCTATAGATAAGGGGGGGAGAGAGAGAGAGAGAGAGAGAGAGAGAGAGAGAGAGAGAGAATGAGGGAAAATTGGGGGGAGAGAGAGAGAGAGAGAGAGAGAGAGAGAGAGAGAGAGGGAGTGAGGGAGGGAGGGAGGGAGGGAGGAGGAGAGAGAGAGAGAGAGAGAGAGAGAGAGAGAGAGAGAGAGAGAGAGAGAGAGAGAGAGAGAGAGAGAAGAAGGGGGGGGGGAGGGGAGATGATATGGTGTATTAATGCCCTTTAGGATCTATGGGACTAGTGATCACTATAAAGGAATAGTGATCTTTTACATCTGATGTTAGATTTAAAATATGATGTACTTGCTATGTAGTTAGTACTTGATGACCTAGCTTGAATTATTTTGTTGATGTGAACATAGGCCTAGCATCTTAGAAGTTCCACCTCACTTGAGGAGTAGATTTTGAATAATATTTATTCCCTTGGGACTCTAGATCTTGCGGACCTTGCTTTCTTCACCCCTAGATCATGTGAGGTAGTTCTCATTTTGCATATTAGATGTTGAGCGAACTTGTGTGCTAGCCATGTATCTTGTTGTGGTGTTGTATTTAAACTTCTTTTACTACATAACTTCCCAGCTTTGTAGCTGGCTACTTAAGTTCAATCTCACATTTAGATTTAAATCATTTTCATGTTTTGGTTGGCATCTCACATTGTATTGTACATAGTATATACTTACATATCCTTTTATATATATAATTATTGAATTATAATTTATGTGGAATTGTTTATCATTCTGAGGACGCAGAGGATGACGATGACGAGGAGTCCATAGGAATCCTATTCAAAGTAGGAATAGTAACAACCTTGTGTCGCCTTCACTTCTTGAATTTGTGTGGGTTCTAAAACTATTAGTACATATTTTCATATATATAATGAGGCATGTTTTGAATTGAGTATATGTTTAGACTAACCCATTTGCATAAGAATAAAACTTTAAAGGATTGTAGCCCCACAGTGTGATATCTTTCTTCCCAAAAGCCTGAATGCCCATAGTAGTACCTTGGTTGGTTCTCCAGTAAACCTAGCATTCCCATGTGTATGAGGGGTAGGAGTAGCCTGTTTCGAGGTAGAAGCCAGATTACCCATCTGGGCCACAACATCTCAAAAATTAGAATTTTAGTAGGATTGAAGTGCTTAGATCGATACAAATTGATGAAGAAAGAAAGATTAGGAAAGATGTCAGAGAGAGCATTGATGAGATTGATGTTTATGATAAGATGGATATAGATTGCACTATAGTAGGTTGTCTATATGAAAATTCATGGAATTGAATTTGAGTGAGAAAATTCATCTCTCTTCATGGCTTGTATTGCCTTGAGTGATATGGCAAATGGTTGCTAGATACATAGGTTCAAGAGCTAAAGCTTTGAGCCTACAACAAAATGAAGATCAATGAAGCTTTACAAAATCATTAGCTCTTGAACACAGTAGAAGGTAACTTAAACTGGCATCCATATAAAGCTTCAAATGGGGACATCCCAATGGAAGTGTGCCTTGACATAGAATTATGACAGAATCCTATCAAAGATAACTATGACTTATCCTAGTATGACTATTGAGTATCAAGTGTTCCCTAGTCTTCAAACATATATTACCCGGTCTTTAGAACTATGGAAGTCCATTTGGGTACTTCTCTTACGGTCCCTAAACCCTATATCCTAAACATGGAAAGCATGTGGGCTTATGGTTTTTGGAAAATTTTGAAATATTGCTTGCTAGATGGCTATCAATCATGGTATTCTAGTGTATATAGAATTCCATGATGTGTTTACAATAAATAATGAAGACACAAGGTTGAAATTTCATAAGGAGCTCAGAGAGAAACTATAGATAATGCAAGATTAAGAGCTCGTGTCTCCAAATTTTAGTGAATTATTAAGTTCGTGTCATCCAATGTGCTTTTGATGACTTAATAATTCACGAGTCAATAGACACACTTTCTTCTATAAACTCGAAACATTATCCATAGTTTCTCTTTGAGCTCCTCAATGTCCAAGTTCAACCTAGAATCTTCATTATTTGTGGTAAATAAGTCATCGACTCCTACACTAAATCCCATGTTTGACAAATGTCCAGTCTAAAATCCACAGGGCCCCATCATTAAGTTCAAAATTTTGGAGTTTTGGAATGAGGGAGAGCATGAGTTTGACTTTGTAACTTTGAGGTGACTAGGAAATGGGGCCCAATCTTACAAAATCAAATGTGTACTCTCCTTTTTTCCCAAACTCTTGAAATTAAACTAGACATCTATTTTGGCTCAAAACTAAGTAGATATGAGGATCATAACACCATACCCAAATGGACTTCTAGCATGGGACTTGGTGCATACCTAATCTTCTAATGAATCTTGTACAATCTTCATAATGGGGCTCTACTCAAGCCCTCTATTCTTATCAAATTAATAGTGAAGAGGGAGAAGGACTTTAACCATAGTGAAGAATGATAGCTATTATGGGACTCCCACAAGCCTTGAAAGCATGAGGAAAGGTAAGGTCTATTCTCATAGGTTTAGTTCTTTTTTCCATGGACTTTAAATGCATTGCATTTAACTCCTTGGAAGAGGAATCAATGCATGTTGAGGTCGTAAAGGTACTCAAACAACTACCTTGTGGGCCTTTAGAAGGAATATTCTAGCATGGAGAGAACTAAATGGGATTGAATATAATTTTAGGATAAGCATGCATTTTTCTAGCTTTAGGACTGAAGATGTTTCAAGATATTGTGATTCAAATGGTCAAGGAAGTTAGGAAGTTCAAAGCCTTAGGTGATTTGAATAGGTACTATTTAGGAGTTATCGTGATTTTGAGTCTATGATAACTCTGAATAGTCCCCATTCGAAGAGCCTAAGGCTTGAATTCCTCAAACATTTGAGTGCTAGTATCTTGAATCACAATATTGCACCACCCTTCATCTCAAAGCCATTACCACTCCTAAACTGGAAATGCTTCCTTGAAAATTATATTCAAACCCCTTCATTTTCTATACATGCTAGAATACTTCTCCCAAGGATACAAGGCAATAGTTTCAATACATTTATGGCCTCATAATGCATTTTTTCCCTTTCCATGGAGTTGAAGGTAATGCATTTAATAAACTCCAAGGGGAGAAAAACTACACCTGTGTGAAAACAGACCTTACTGTACCTTCTCCCATGTTTTCAATGGTTGTTGGAGTCACATAATAGCCATATTTCTCACTTTAGTGCTTTAAGTTCTTTCTGTTATCTAATAACTAAATAAGAAGAGAGGCCTTGAGGAGAATCTCATTACAAAGATTGTGGAGAATCCCATTAGCACAACACAATGATTCATCACATACCCAAATGGACTTTTGAACAAGTGATTGAATGAAACTTCATACTTCTATATAAGTTGGTATGATTATCTCCCTATCACCAAGTCTATCAAAGAGATCCGCTTCAATCTAATAATGTGCAAAGGAGTAATCAGACTTGTTTGCACACTCTCTCATGGCATGTATTGTCGTGCTTTCTTACCTATAGCTTTGTTTTTAGACTTCTTCTCTCCGATTTCACCCATTGTTGTCATACAAAGAGAAAACCTATTATTTGATAAATAATAAATCCATGCAAGTTAGCAATCATTCAATGGATACAAATGGGAAATGTTGCAATGTCTACACCTCGAGGCAAGCTAGCACGTGAGTTGAAGGGGTTTCTTTATTTTGTGGAATTACATACAAACAACAGTAGTCCACCCAACTTCTAGCAAAATCCTTAGAAATGACTATTTGTAGCTATCGATTTTTATGCTACTCATATGATTTTATCCATTTTGTACATAAAATGATCACATGAATAAAATGTTTAAACTATGGATCTCATAAATTATTGATCACCTCATGACCATGATGCTAACTAAGTTTGGATTACCTTAATATGTCCATGACCATGTATAAACATCTGGGATGAAGGGAGAAAACCAAAGGACTGAGAAAAATCCATGGTCATAAGAAAATATGGAGTATGATAAGGTCTAGCTCTGGATGAAAGAAACATAAGTACAAGCTTTCTAAATACATAGAATTTCGACACTATAACATGATAAATGGATTCATTCATAACATTTTGATCGTTTTGACTACAAACATGACTATATTTGGAGTCCGATTGACCAAGTTATGGCCAAAATAAAATTGGCTGGAGAAGCCTCCCAGGAGGCCATGATATCGCGGCCTCCTGGTAGGCTCCTCCTCTCATTATTTTTTGCCTTGAAAATGAAAATTGCACAACAAAACACATACTTTAACCCTTTCTTCCACCCCTCCTTCTTCCTTGACCCTTGCAAAAGCATTGCCAAACATTTTCAGAAATCATTATTTGTATGTAAGACAATCGATTACTTACAATATCATGGGTAGGACAACAACCATAAAAGTAAGCAATGCATGCTACTTTTGTACATAAATCATCACACTATAATGTCAAAATTTATGAAGTCCTTGCTCGAACCGTCGCCTCGCTCGAATGCAGTCGCTCGAATTCTGGTAATCCTCGAAATAAACTTATTCCTTTAGATTAGGATCTGAACTAATTTGGTCCCTAACAATGAATCACTTGACATCATGGTTAATGAGAATGGAAATTTGGTGAGTGAAATATCACTCAGATAGAGCTGTACACTTTCACAATTGCGACACGACATAGACATGGAGACTCAAGGAAGTGTGCCAACTGGATTTACATTCATACTCAACAACAAGAAGGTAATCTTTGGACAATAATTTGATTGACTATGTTGGATTTTATTAATTTTATTTGTATTTTAATTGTGATCACGTCTTGTTAATAGGTTCTTTGAAGGAGAGAAAGTACAATTCAATGGAGAGAGATCTATAATCAAATCATTAAAATTAGTCAAAATTGATAATTTGAGGTATTCAAGATCTATAACTAGTCTATGTTTCCACTATGTTCTTAAAGTTAAATAAAATTTGGTTTCTCATTCCCAACAAACTGTTCATTTTCACGAACCTTAGTTGGGGGCAACAAATTAAGGCAAGAAAGGCATGAGAAAGACACCACTAATTAATAGCAAGAACAACAAAGAGAATTAGAGCTTTTGTACAATGATATTTTTAATATAAAACTCCATTGCAGAGAACTTTCTTTATGGGATCTCAGGGTTGTACAATTTCTCTGAAATATATATTCATTTTCGTGACCTCTCTCTCTCAGTGTCCACTGACCACGGACAATGGCCCATTTCACGGTGTCATAGCCAAGCCATCAAAGAGAATGCAACCACCATTTGGGAGATGAGGAGGGGATGATTTTCACAAAGAAATGTCACTATGATATTCCCCTATACTTTGCAAAGATGCTATATGCAAAGTCTGTGCTTGGCTACTGTGAAGTGGACGTTTCCTCAAATGCTCGAGTACGCAAGCAACCACATGTGACAAGTGCCAAACCTATGGTAGTCGAGCCTCTAGCACGCGTCGACAGTCCAATGTCAGGTGAATATAATATTTAAATATCATGTCAACTATTTGCTTTGGGTTTTTTGAGAGAATTTGAGCCCAACATCAACTTATAAGTTTGTATGTAACCTTATTGGATGTGTAACCTCGGTGATGACTTACAACCTCTTCATGAATATTGAAGAGGAAGTTGGAGAGGGAGCACGTGTCGAGTGAGACGTTACATTTTCTACCGCGACTTTGCGAGATGCAATTATGGAGCATCGATGGGTGCTGCAAGAACTTGAGCGGGTGAAAAGTGACAATGAATGACTGCATGCACTGTTATCTCAAACCGGATAGCGGCTTGATATCGACAATGCATACACGGAGATGTGCCTAATAGTAGCTAATTATTCTCAATAGGTGTGTGATGCACAAGCATCCTTAAAACATATCGAAGAAGGAGGCATAGTCTCGGCAAATCAAATGCAAATTTGGTGGCCTTGTCATGCGCAAACCATCTACAATACCCGCATAGTTATGGTTCATCATGGATGGTGGGCCATGTTTTCCAATCTGCCAAGATCGCTTTGGCAGGGCCACATGATATACAATTTGAGATATAATATTAAACCATTTTTTTGGTATGTATAATCAATTTGCAATAATTGTATTAAAGTTTTGTTTTAATGGTGTATTGAATTAATATTCATTTCGTTTTCAATTCTAGTAAATTTTGTTAGCAGTGGCTCTCCTAGAGACAGTGCTTTAGAATTGAGTTGAGTGGGAGTTTTGTGATTATTCTTAGTTTTTAAGGAATTTTTATTAGGAATTTCTAAAATTCTTAACCTCTACTTTTAGATGGTTGTTGGCTTTTCAACTTTTAGCTTGTGTGTGGCAGTAAGCTTTTCATTAGCTTGTGTGTGCTTTTTACCCCCCTCCAACATGGCTATAAATCAATTCAGGGGCTCCACTCTCCCTCCACGCTTGACCTCTCCCTAGAACAATTGCCTTGGATTCCTCCACTAAAAGTCTTCAAGTCACTTCAAGCTTTCTGATCGCTCATCCAAGTCTCGCGTGTTTATTTGTGAGCAAGGTGCTAAAGCTGGTTAGCCTGTTAATTGTTGAAGCCGTTGCTTGAAAAAAATACTTGCTATCCAGAAAGCCATTTGTTAGAAAAGTAGGTTCGCCTGCAAAAAAAAATCCATTTTCCTGTTGAAAGGGTTTTATGCCAGCCAAACGAGCATTATGCTTGCCTAATGGACTTTATGCCTACCGGTGAAGAGATTGTTGTCTACTAGATTTGCTTATAAAAATAAAGCAAAAAAAAATCCTCAGAAAGGTGACATCAAAACTTTGCAGGTATCATTCGTAAAACCTTCAAGGAAAAATAATGCCGATTTACCTCCCAGTTTTAATTTATAGTTTTTATAATAAAATGCAGTGGCTTTGCAGTCAGTGTGAGAGCATGCAAATAACTAAAGAACCTGGCAAATCTTAATGGATGTTGAGTCCTCAAAGCGTTTCTTTTTTTATTATTTCTTACTAAACAATCAACAGTGTCTAAAGACCCGTAAAACCCACAAGTTGGAGCCAAGTGCTTTTGTGCATACATGCACCCTTGTTTACGATGGTATCTTGAAACAATTCTCATTCGGTGTACATTCAATGGAGTATTGAATTAATTTTGATAAAGTGTAACACTTTGTTTTAGTAGTATTCCCACAATGTCGATCATCCTTGACATCTTGATGCTCATCGCCAGCATGGTGCTAGGAGTCACCATCTTCTACGGATGCTTTGTGGCTTTGTATCACCACAGCCTACACATTTTATTGGGGGCTCAAGGCACCCACCAGCCTCCACCCATTGCCGCATGAGCCGCCTTGTGAAAAGCTTCTATAGATTTCATTTTGGCATGCAACACCCATTTTGTATGGATATTGCCATTTGTTGGCTTATTTTTTTACCGGGCCCATTTTGTATGGATATTGTATGGATATTTCCATCTACTGGCCTATTTTTTTGGCGGGCCCATTTTGTATGGATATTGCCGGGCCCATTTTTTGTATCAGTAATGTTTCTGGATGGCGGAGAAGAAAACTTTAAGACACGAATATGAACAGCTTGTAACTTGACATGTATAACAATGTTTTGATGCTTATAACAACACATTTTGTCAAATTATTATTGTTAAAATGCTGAAGTGCTTCATGTCGATGAATTGTCATACTTTGAAGTGAAATTGTAAATAATGCAATGATATTTTCACACTTCACACAACATGTGCAATTGATGTAACTAATGTAGATGTTTAAATAATGCATATCATCCGAGCTATTATGTCAAATTATTATTGTGCAATTGTTGAAGTAATTAACATGGATGCATTGGGATATGGGTTGCACAATTGTCATAATGAAGTGGAATTGTAAATAATGCAATGTTTTTATCACACGATTTACGAAACATATTGCAAAATTAGTTTCACCATACACAACATACAAATCGTAGACTTTTGCCAATTAAATTAAAAATCTACAATGCCCCAAAATACTGCATGGTAAATTGTTATAAGACACCACACGGTGAACATGCTTACCATGTTGCAAAATTAGTTTCACCACATGAAACATACACTTCGAAGACTATCGTCAATTAAAAAGAAGATTTACAATTCTCAAAAACACTAATGTTGGTCAACAGACCCCAAAATGGTAGAAACAATGGCCTCAAGGGCCCTAAGCACTTGGCCCCTTGTATTTTGCATATCCTCTATGCAGATCACCCAAGAAATGCAACCTTATTCTTAAGCGAGAGCCAATGTATTCTTGATGGCAGACATTACATCTCCACCGTCTACCATGATCTAGCATAGTAAATGGCAATGAGATGAGATAGTCTCAAAAAGTTTTACCATAAACTTCTGGAATGTTGATGGGGCATTTCTCGATCCAAAAGGCATAACTCGGGTTGTATAACTTGCACCCCATTTTGTGATAAAGGCAGTCTTAGATTGATCCTCTTGAGCCATAGTGATTTGATAATAGCCATTGTAACCATCCATAAACGAGTACATCTCATATTGTCATGCAACTTGATCCAAGATTCCATCTTTGAAAGTTATTGGAAATGGATCAGGAACTATCTAGGCATTCAACTTTTGATAACCCACACAGACTCGGAGTTTGCCATTTTTCTTAGGCACAACCACTATAGGAAATAGCCAATCACTGCGATCAATGGCATAGATAAATCCATGTAAGATTTGATATAACTCATCTTTTACCTATTTGGTATAGTTAGGAGTCATTCTACTCCTTTGTTGTCATATTGGCTTGCATCTGGCACCAAAGGTATCTTATGTTAACACAACTCAAGAGGAACTCCTCATAGGTCACTGTCATGGATGCTCTTATCAAAGCTATGCTTATATATTAATATAAAATCTTGGCAAAAGTTTATCAAGCTCATTTTTTAAGTTTTAAAATATTGATAGGATGTAATACACTTTTATATATTTTCTTTTGAATTTTTAAGTTAAAAATGTAAACCCTGGTGAAACTTTAAATTTTGTTGCATAAACTTTTCAAATCCTAGCAAATGTTTCAAACGTTTATTTTTATTAGGGCATACAAACTTTCCACACCAATATAAAACTCTAGCTTCTTAATGAAACTAACTTGAAAAAGTCATCCATGATCACTGTAACACTAGGCAAACACATCCTTATACTTGACAAATAAATCTCTCGTAATTGCTCGGAAGAAAGATTGGCACTTACCACTACCATAGCAGGCTTATCTTTTGTTTTGAGATTTAGTTCTTGTGTTGGCTCTAGTACTAACTACTCAGTACTGAGTCTGGTAATAGTCACCGGCATCTTAGCTATCTCTTGTTCCACTACAACATCTTCAGTGAAGTTACTCGAAAAGAGATCTTTTTGCTTAGCAATCTGCCCAGATTTTAGCTTCTGCTTGATATTAGCAGCCACTTGAAAAATCTCAATCTCATCCACAGGTAGGATTTGTAACTCCATCAATCGTGATTCAACATCCTAAGGAAATGGATCTGTGACCTCCAGATTGAAGGAGGTGTCTAATGTATATCATGATGATCATTTGAACAAATACTTCACTCCTTTACCATGCTTTTATGATGCTTTAAAAAAAATTCCATTGCTTGCATTGATAAGTTTTATGCTAATCTGTAAAGGTTGTGGCAACCGATTTTGCGATGTATCTAGAAAGTCTTCAAAACTTGCAATTGCAGGTTCAAAATGTCAACATCGTCCACTTGAATTCTAAAACAGTCAATGGGCTCCACTAGCCTTATACATTCGAGAAAGAACAAGGAGCCTCCGATAGACATGGGTGGCATTCCCATTAGGATCCTGGGGCGTTGTCTTGTATTTTTAGGCTAGGTTCACACCACCCACGGACCATCCTCCAAAAGATAGTGTTTTATGATTCTTTACCATGCTTTTATGATGCTTTTTAAAAAAATCCATTGCTTGCATTGATAATTTATGTGCTAATATGTAAAGGTTGTGGCATCCCCTTTTGTGATGTGTCTAGAAAGTCTTTAAACTTGCAATTGCAGGTTCAAAATGTCAACATCGTCCACTTGAATTCTCAAAAAAGTCAATGGGCTCCACTAGCCTTATACATTCGAGAAAGAACAGGGATCCTCCGATAGACATGCATGGCATTCCCATTAGGATCCTGGTGTGCTATCTTGTCTTTTTAGGCTGGCTTTACACCACCTACCAACCATCCTCGAAAAGGTAGTGTGAAGGTCTAATGTCCTAGTTGGCCCAATAGGAGGGCCGGGCCGAGATACTGATACAAAATATTTTTGTCCGCCATGAAGGCCACCCGCTCCATGGCCAACTCCTGGGATGGCATTCCCGTTAGGATCCTAGTGCACTATCTTGTATTTTTAGGTTGGGTTCACACTACCCGTTGGTCATCCTCCAAAAGGTAGTGTGAAGGGCTAATGTCCTAGTTGGCCCAATAGGAGGGCCGCGCCCGGATACTGATACAAAATATTTGTGTCTGCCATTAAGGCCACCCGCTCCATGGCCAACTCCTCCAACTAATACATGATTAGCCCATTCCATCTCCACCAACTGCTACACCAATGACATAAATTAGCAACTTGATGACTGCCTCCTGGTGTGAACCACCACACTCAGCGGCCATCGTGGGCAGGTGGTGTGTACCCAGCCTTAGTGGGGAAGAGGGCACCTTACCTTTACATGAAGGGTGGTTATTCTTATGTTCGAGAATGCAAATTGAATGGCTATATAGTGATCTCCATGAGATATGCATGCATTATAGAGAGATAGATAGATAGAGCACTTCTAACGTCGTTGAGAGTTCAAATTGATCATGTGAGGGGGATCTCTCTTAGCTTAACGTCCACTAGAGACCAAATTGATCTATTCGAACCCACAGACTTTGAATATATTTACACACACCACTTTGAATATATTTACATCTGCCTGCAGATCGCAGAAATGACAAGGACTAGATAAGCTTAGGCAGAATCCACAAAGAAAAATGCCGTCATTCAGGGTGTTTATGCCAAATTTTGGCAAATTACGCCAGCTTGATTCTAGTTCTGCAACCAGGACGCTCCATCTACGAAGCTCATCGATTGGAAGGGCGCTGCCTGCGCATCCGTCAGCTGATATGACCATGCAACCCTGCTCTTCGAGTTCGCCCCCGGCCCCGAGCACTTGTATTCCCCGTAGAACGCCGTCCTGCAGCAGCAGCCACATTTAGCTCAAACACGGATTGCATGTTCTCATCCACGACAAAAATCAAGCAGCTCTCAAATATGATACCCGATAACCCAGTCTAATTTGCGAATGACAACACAAACAATGGTTAGTGGTCTGTGGGAAAGTGCACAGGATGCATCTAGTCTATTTGTTAGCTCTGCAATTTGCTAGAACATGGAAGGGGATGGAGAGCAGGCACTAGACAGTTGAACATTGATCAGTACGTATACAGGTATGAACATGAATGCGCTTCTTTGTTTCACAGTTCTTACTTCTGCCTGCTTGCAACGCCGAAATCGTTCCATCCCGCTGGCACGATAATCTTGTCGATATACGTGTACGAGAACACAACTCTCGAATACGGTCCCCATGCTCTTCCCAGATAGATCATGCCGGACCCAGTTACTTTGCAGTTTACAAAAGAGTAGCCTGTGTTTTCTCCCGGCTTTTTGCGCTGCTGGGCTGTCAGAGACCCTGAAGTAGTAGCTATGGAATGCAGCTCACAGCCCTGGCAATAGAACGAACAAAATGCTTTAGGATCGGTACTAAGAGGACTTAACCGACGGTGTCCAATAAATTCCTTAGATGTCTGCCGAGAACTTAACAGACATTGTCCAATTTATTCTTAGATAGTCTGCCAAGACAAATAGTTTGTACTATGAATGATCATGCACACTTTGAAAGGTTTTCATGGTTTCTTTTCCGTTAAACATTGAGAATAACCGCATTAGCGTCGCGATTCTTGGACGTCTAGTAATACCGATCACATATTGCAAGGCTAAATCTAATCTCCTTACCTCATAGTAGGAAAGTCCATCTCCGAATATAAAGTCGATAGACCCCTGAATGAAGCAACCTTGGAAATAATGTTTCCCAGAATCATCGTAGAGGGTGTCTTGCGCTCCATAGAAGTTGCAACTGTAGAAAGCGGCCTTATCTCCTGAAATTCTGACAGCGACCGCTTGTCGACCTGAAGCACCTGGAGGCGGGGCAGGCGCAGAATTCTGCAATGGTTGATTGAAGTCCAAGGTCAGAGAAGAAGAAATCCCACTATATCCAAGCTAGAATTCAAAAGACTCTCAGATCAAGCTAGCGATAATTAAAAATGTACCGTGAAGGAGATTCCGCGTGCTATAAACGAGTCAGAATTGATGGCGACGCTAGCACTCTTGAAGGTACTACCACTGCTGGATGCTGTGTCGCCCCAGGTAATAGTGGTAAGATCACTTCCAGCACCCAGGAACGTGATGTAAGGTTTAGTTTTCGGAATGTCGACTTTCTCCCTGAACAATAGACGAAGACATTACAAGGTCAGTCCTCACCGTAGAGACCGACGTTTAAAGTTTTTCACGTATAAAAGCACTGATCTCAGTTTCATTGGTCAATTTGGTCTTACTTGTAGATTCCTGGACCAATTTGGATTGTGATCCTCTGGGTATTATGATTCGGGACTGCGTTAACCGCAGCCTGCACCGTTGTAAAATCTGACTTCCCGGTTTTGCCAATTGTGATAACCTTAGCCGTCGCCGCACTACTCGTGAAGAAGGCAGTATCGGCAACCTGTGGAGGCTTCTTCGTGGACACCTCAGTCACCCATTGTAGAAAGTCTGCCTGGGTATCGGATAACGTCATATTACTAGCAACTGTGGCCTCCAGACTTCGCATAATTGGTTTGCCTTCGATAGACTGAAGCGATGGGAGCACCGTAGCAACTAAAAGGAGAACGCAGAGTAGGCAGAAGTTGTCACAGGCCATTTCTTAGCTCTGTACGTTCAAGACCTAGGATGCCAGATGTTTCACAAACCTCAGTGCTCACAGTCTTAAGAGACACTCGCCGTACTGATCTGCTGCAAATTGAGTTCCGTATCAACGTCAGCTTGAGTGCGTCACTCTTTCTCTTGTCTCTTTGTCCCTGTCTTTTCCTTACACCCTGGAAGGTCGCAAATTAGATCCAAAGGCTTGTGCTCCATATCCAGTGTCGCCTGTCGACTGGCTTTTATAGACATCACGGTGGAGCAAGTACGTCCCAAGGAGCACAAAACAAATCAGCAGTCAAATGAAGGGGGGCCGTCAATCAAACGCGATCCCACCTGCTGAGCTGGAGATGTACTGGGTGGGCATTTGTCTCCTAATAACGGTGGAAGGGTTGACGCAGCGATTCCACTGATTCCAGCACCCAAGTTCTGAATGTTTCCTTGCGTGGAATTAGTGTAGTCGACAAATGTGAACAAGACAAGCGTGAGGAACTAGTCAAAAAGTGGGTGGTGAGTAGGATTCTTGAGACCTTAGCTTAAGAATAGACAATGGTCAATATGCTTTTAAGTGAGGTCTAAGCTACTTGGTGGCAAATTGTTTGTTGTGCGCAGATGTACACTAATAATGACGATGTGGCGCCCTGGCTCAATACGAGAATGGAAAACACTCGCCCAATGCAAACCCATTACATAAACCTTTCTCCATTGTTCGTGGAAAAAAATAAGTTCACCCAACCGGTAATCAAACCAGCAAATTTGACTAGCAATATAGCTGAAAAGTCTAGAACTCTAACTAGTTGGTTTCCTATTGACTAACAATCTGACCGGCCAATTGATATTTAACTAACTAGATGCTAAGCCAAGCCTCTCTTTTGTTGAACCTACCTTACTCTCTCCATCATGGTACACATGCTTGCCTTGTTTCTGGCATTCTGCTAGTTGTGGGAGATGTACCCTCTGCATTTGCCTGTGCAATATCACATCCCTCAACAAAAAACCTAATTGTTAAATAACTAGAAGTAAGAAAGGAAGGAAATGAACTCATTCTAGTGAAGTGCACCTAATAGCTCCCTAATAGGACATGACCTTGAGGTGGAGTGCAAGTTCCTTTGCCTAGGATGACTACATACAATGTCCCATTGCATACATGTGTGGTGGTATTTTTTTCTCTTGCATATTAAGCAAGGGCTATTTAGTTGGTTTATACCATTCCCATGCTTTATTAGATTTTTTCGCCAACTATAAAAGCAATTAATAATCACAAGAATAACATTCACTTGGAAGGACATACAAGAGGATTGGTTAGTGGAGTTGTTTTATGAAGGGTGGACAATAAGAAAATCTAATATACAAGGCTCATAAAAGACGAGTAGAAGGTCAAGTAAATCATTCATATATAAGCTCTCAAAGAGGTTCATGATCCCAAGTATTGATAGATTTGCATCCAAGCAAGTAATTCATTGGAAGGCAAAATGAGGGCAAATTTTGTGCATGTACTCTTTGATGTATCAAAGGTGATTTAAGGGGAAAGGTCTTTCATGGAAATCTATGGATAATGACTTGCAAGATGGGGGCCATACCGTCCATTACTAAAGGTAATTATTTCTTGTTATGGGCATAAGACCTCATACTAGAATGGACCTTGTAATTCATATGACTATAACTGGTTAGTTTGAGAAAGGTATACTTTTTCTTAGATGGCACCACTACAAGCATAGGCCTTTTTTCGACGAAAATACCGACGTTTTTTACACTAATTTTTTTTTAAAAACGGGTGCAAAGGTCATTATTAACGTAGTTATAAGCATCGAAAAAGAACGGTCGCTATATAAGCGTCGCTATATAGTGACACTGTTAAACATCGCTATATAGCGACACTAGTAAACGTCGCTATATAGCGACGATTAACAGAACTTTAAAAAAAGCATTAGTGGGGCTAAACAGGGCCATAGCAAGCCCTGTTTTGCCCCACTAATGTTTTTTTTTTAAATAATTACAAAAAAAAGTTTTTTATTACAAAATTTCCCTTGCAAAAAGGGTGATACAAAATCACTCAAATGAAATGATCAAGCAACAAAAGCATATACATGTCGAAGATATACAACATTGTTTGTTACAAAATTACCCTTTCGAAAAGGGTGATACAAAATCGCTCATACGAGCCGATATACAAAATGATATACATGGCGAAGTATATGCAAACTACTACTACTACTACTCATTCGAATCGTCGTTGTCCTCCTCATCCTCATCTTACTGGCCTGATCCTTGGTCCTCGTGAGCTGCGCCCGCTCCTTGACCCTCGTGAGCTATGCCTGATCCCTAGCCCTCGTGATCGCTCGCCTTTCAGTGATGGGACGCTCGAGCTTTGACCCTAAGAGTGAAACCATATTAATTGAAAATTAGATTGGAACTTAAAGAATAAAACAATTTAAAAAGTGAGATTACAAGTAGGAGTAGACTTATACCGTGTGAGCAGCCACCTTAGCCCAATCGATCGTCGCTCCCATTGCCTCCTGCTCAATAAATTACGACTTTGTTCCTATGCGAAACGCGCGTCGCATCTCTGCATCTGTAGGAAGACGACCCATCACAGCTTGCTGTGGATCCAATTTACGAGAGTTAGATAAAGTGCATGTAATATGTAGTAAAACAAATAGAACAATACATTAAATGAGAAGAAATAGACTTACCATAGTTGCCTCGAACGCCAACCGTCCACCTGCACCAAAGTGCGAAGTACCTACAGCATCTAACCGTCTCCTTGCAGCCCTCCTCTGACCCTCGAACATTTCGAGATGGTCCCTATTCTTCTTCTTGAAGAACATTCAATCAGCTTTATCTGCCCAGCTAGGTTTAGCCATCCCCTTTGCAATGGAAGTACGCAAGGTTGATCTACGATGCTTCAAGACCAAACCCATGCGCTCTCACATATAATTCTTATTGAACTCCTAATTTGGCGAGTTAGGGTATTTTTCTTTTAATTCATTGATGATCGCCTGCTTCTTTTGGTCATCTTGATACCGCCAATCAGTAGCAATGCCGCTCTTGAAGTGGTGGCTCGTCAACCGCCTCATGGTGGCCATCACTACTTTGCCCTTTCTATCTTCTATTATCTCTCCGGTAGCTGTGATTCGATAGGAGAAGTTCTCGACTGGGTGAGGAGAACTCATGGTAGTGGTAGAGTCAGAGCGAGTGGAAGTTATGCGAGCGCTTCCGGAGCAAGGAGAAGCAGTGGAAGTAGGAGAGGGTAAGGGATTTGATTGATACTGTGTCTCGGGACCAAGTGGAGACCTGTAGAAATGTGAGTGTGCTGACTCGTCTACATCTCCCGAGTCAGCACAACATAAGCGGCCCCTCCTACTCTTCCTTCCCTTACAATAGGCATGTGCAGGTGATGACCCCTCAGTCGAAGGGGCACGAGGGGACGGCTGGGCAGTAGGTCCAGCCATCGGTGTAGGAGAGGGAATTGCTGAGGTTCTCTGAGATAGCAGAGAGAAGAATCTCACTGCCTCCTCATCGGTCATCTGTGCTACAAACTCGTCGGGACTCTCGACAAAGCCATGGGTTGCTAGCAAAGGAGTTCCCCAAGGGGTAGTCACAGTGCTACATCCGAGAGGAGTCGGGCCAGGGGTAGCCACAATGCTACGTCTGAGAGGAGTCAGGCCAGGGGTAGTCGGAGGGGTAGGCCCCTGAGGTGTCGCCTAAGAGGAATCAAAGTCCTCTGGAGAATAGAGATCGTGATGTCTCCTCCTGCGAGGCTGTCCATACTAATCGGATGTGTGACGTGATCCCATGTCTAACGTAAACACAAACACAAAAACAAAAAACAAAAAACAAGCATAAGCATAGGCATAGGCATATGCTTATAAAAAGAAGACAAAAAGAGAGGAAGAGAGAAGGAGGAAAAAAGAAGAGAAAGAAGAGAGAAGGAGAAGGAGAAGGAGAAGGAGAAGGAGAAGAAGAAGAGAAAGAAGAGAGGAAAAAAGAAGGAGAAGGAAAAGGAGAAGGTCATGCATAGGCATATGCTTATGAAAAGAAGAGAAAAAGAAGAGAAAGAAAGGAGAAGGATATGCACAGGCATAGGCATATGCTTATGAAAAGAAGAGAAAGAGTGAGGAAAAAAGAAGAGAAGGGAAGGAGAAGGAGAAGGAGAAGGAGAAGGAGAAGGAGAAGAAGAGAGGAAAAGAGGAGAAGGAGACATATGCTCATGCATAAGCATAAGCATAAGAGAAAGAAGAGGGAAAAAGAGCATAAGCATAAGAGAAAGAAGAGAGAAAGGATATGCTTATTCTTATGCATGAGCATATGAGCATAAAAGAAAAAGAGAGAAAGATTAAGCATAGGCAAATGCATATGCTTATGAAAAGAGATCGAAAGAGGGGGAAGAGGGGGAGAAAGAGAGAGGAAAAGAGGAAAATGAGACACGCTCATGAGAGAAAGAAAGGAGGAAGAGGGGAAAAAGAGATTGAAAGAAGGAAAGGAGAAGGAGAAGGAGAAGGAGAAGGAGAAGAGAGGGAGAGAGGAGAAGAGGAGAAGGAGACATATGCTCATGCATAAGCATGAGCATAAGAGAAGAAAGAGAGAAGGAGAAGGAGAAGGAGAAGGAGAAGCAGATGGACATGCATAGGCATATGCTTATAAAAAGAATAGAAGGAGAAGGAGAAGGATATGCATAGGCATACGCTTATGAAAAGAAGAGAAAGAGTGAGGAAAAAAGAAGAGAAGGAAAGGAGAAGGAGAAGGAGAAGGAGAAGAAGAGAGAAAAAGAGGAGAAGGAGACATATGCTCATGCATAAGTATAAGAGAAGGAAGAGGAAAAAAGAGCATAAGCATAAGAGAAAGGGAAGGAAAGGATATGCTTATTCTTATGCATAAGCATAAGAATAAGAAGAGAGAAGGAGAAAGAGAAGGAGAAGGACATGCATAGGCATATGCTTATGAAAAGAAGAGAAAAAGAGAGGAAAAAAGAAGAGAAAGAAAGGAGAAGGATATGCATAGGGAGGGAAAAGAGAGAGGAAAAGAGATTGAAAGAGGGGATGAAAGAGGGAAAAAAGAAGAGGGAAAAAGAGCATAAACATAAAGAAGGAAGAGGGGGGCAGGCCATTGAAAGAGTGAAAAAAGAAGAGAAGGAAAGGAGGAAGAGAAGGAAGAGAAGGAAGAGAGGGAAAGAAGAAGGAATAGGGGAAGAGAGGGGAAAAAGAGAGGGAAAGAAGAGGGAATAGGGGAAGAGAGGGGAAGAGAGGGTTCCTATGCCCATCACTGTAACTAGCGCTTAAGGCACTAGCTGTAGGCCAATACAAATAACAAAAATAACAAAAGGAAAAAAGAGGAAGCACTTTCTTACTTGGAATAGTCCCGCTCAGTGTTTTGTGGACTGGCCCTATAAAAGAGAGGAAACATACCATTTTTCAAATAACTAGTTAGAGGAAGGAGGAGTTTAAAGAAGCAACTACTCAAAAGGATTGGATTGAGGAACACTACAAGACATAGGCCATTTTCTGACGAAAATACCGACGCTTTTTACATTAAAAATTTTATTTTTCACGGGCACAAATGTCGCTATAAAAGTCACTAAAAGCGTCGAAAAAGAACCGTCGCTATAAAGTGTCGCTATATAGCGACACTGTTAATCGTCGCTATATAGCGATATTGGTAAATGTCGCTATATAGCGACGATTAACAAAACTTTAAAAAAAAGAATTAGTGGGACTAAACAGGGCTTGCTATGGCCCTGTTTATCCCCACTAATCCTTTTTTTTTTTTGTAATTCCAAAACAAAGTTTTTTTATAACAAAATTTCCCTTGTGAAAAGGGTGATACAAAATCGCTCAAATGAAATGATCGAGCAACAAAAGCATATATATGTCGAACATATACAACATTGTTTGTTATAAAATTACCCTTTCAAAAGGGCGATACAAAATTCCTCAAACGAGCAGATATACAAAATGACATACAGGGCAAAGAAAATGCTACTACCACTACTACTACTACTACTACTCATCCAAATCCGAATCGTCCTCGTCTTGTTGGCCTGTTCCTTGGTCCTCATGAGCTGCATCTTCTCCCTGATCCTCGTCACGTGTGTCTGATCCCTAGCCCTATTGATCGCTTGCCTCCGATGATGGGACGCTTGAGCTTTGACCCTAAGAGTGAACCATATAAATCAAAAATTAGATTGGAACTTAAAGAATAAAACAATTTAAAAAGTGATATTACAAGTAGGAGTAAACTTATACCGTGCGAGTAGCCACCTCAGCCCAATCGACCGTCGCTCCCATTGCCTCTTGCTCAATAAACCACGGCTTTGTTCCTATCCGAAATGCGTGTCGCGTCTCTGCATCTGTAGGAAGACGACCCATCGCAGCTTGCTATGGATCCAATTTACGAGAGTTAGAGTTACCTAAAGTGCATGTAATATGTAGTAAAACAAATAGAACAATACATTAAATGAGAAGAAGTAGACTTACCATGGTTGCCTTGAATGCCAATCGTCCGCCTACACCAAAGTGCGAAGTACCTACAATGTCCAGCCATCTCTTCGCAGCCCTCCTCTGACCCTCGAACAATTTGGGATGGTCCCTATTCTGCTTCTTGAAGAACTTCCAATCAGCTTTGTCTGCCTAGCTAGGTTTAGCCAACCCCTTTGTGATGGAAGTACGCAAGGTTGATCTACGATGCTTCAAGACCAAACCCATGTGCTCTCGCATATAATCCTCATTAAACTCCCAATTTGGTGGGTTAGGGTATTTTTGTTTTAACTCATCGATGACTGCGTGCTTCTTTTGGCCATCTTGATACCGCCAATCGGTAGCAATGCTACTCTTGAAGTGATGGCTCATCAACCGCCTCATGGTGGCCATCACTGCTTTGCCCTTTCTATCTTCTATTATCTCTCCGGCATCTGTGATTTGATAGGAGAGATCCCCTGATGAGTAAGGAGGACTGATGCTAGCAGAGTTAGAAGGAGTGGAAGCTGTGCGAGCGCTTCCGAAGCGAGTAGTAGTAGTGGGAGTAGGAGAGGGAAAGGGACTTGACTAATACTGTGTCTCCGGACCAAGTGGAGACCTATAGGAATGTGAGTGTGCTGACTCGTCTACATCTCCTGAGTCAGCACAACATAAGCTGCCCTTCCTACTCTTCCTTCCCTTACGAGAGGCATGCGCAGGTGATGACCCCTCGGTCGAAGGGGCACGAGGGGACGACTGGGCAGTACATCCAGCTGTCGGTGTAGGGGAGGGAATTGTTGAGGTCCTCTAAGATAGTAGAGAGAAGAATCTCGCTGCCTCCTCATCGCTCATATGTGCTACAAACTCATCGGGATTCCCGACAAAGCCATGCGCGGCTAGCAAAGGAGTTCCCCAAGGGGTAGTCGCAGTGCTACGTGGAAGAGGAGTCGGACCAGGGGTAGTCATAGTGCTAGGTCCGAGAGGACCAGGGGTAGTCCTCGAGGTAGTCGCCTGAGAGGAACCAAAGTCCTCTGGAGCATATAGATCATGAGCTCTCCTCCTGCGAGGCTGTCCGTACTCGTCGGATGAGCGATGTGATCCCATGTCTAACATAAACACAAACACGAAAACAAAAAACAAAAAAACAAACATAAGCATAGGCATAGGCATAGGCATAGGCATAGGCAAAGAGGGAGAGAATAGGAAGAAGAGGAAGAGGAAGAGGAAGAGGAAGAAGAGGAAGAGGAATCTGAAGAAGAGGGAGAGAAGAGGGAAAAGAGAAGGGGGAGGAGAAGAGGAAGAAGAGGGAAAGGAAAGAGGGAAAGAAGAGGAGAGAAGAGGGAAAGGAAGAGGAAGAAGAGGAAGAAGAGGGAGAGAAAGGGAAGAAGAGAGAAAGAAGAGGGAAAGGAGAGGGGAAGAGAGAAGAAGAGAGAAGAAGAGGAAGAAGAGAGAAAGAAGAGAGAATAAGAGAAGGGGGAAAGAGAAGGGAAAGGAAAGAGGGAAAGAAGAGAAAGAAGAGGGAAAAGAGGAAGTGGACAAGAAGAGGAAGAAGAGGGAAAGGAAAGAGGAAGAAGAGGGAGAGAAGAGGAAGAAGAGAGAAAGAAGAGAGAAAGAAGAGAGAAAGAAGAGGGAAAGGAGAGGGGAAAAGAGGAGAAGAGAGAAGAAGAGGAAGAAGAGGGAGAGAAGAGGAAGAAGAGAGAATAAGAGAAGGGGGAAAGAGAGAATAAGAGAAGGGGGAAAGAGAAGGGAAAGGAGAGGGAAGAGAAAAAGAGGAAGAGAAGAAGAGGAGGAGAAGAGGGAAATGAGAGGAAAGAGAAGAAGAGGAATCTGAAGAAGAGGGAAGAGAAGAGGGAAATGAGAGAAGAGCATAAGAGAAGAGGAATCTCTTATGCTCATGCATAAGCATAAGCATTCTTATGCTCATGCTTATGTTTATGCATGAGCATAAGAGAAGGGGGAAAGAGAGAAGAAGAGGGAAAGGAAAGAGGAAAAAAGAGGGAAAGAAAGAGAGAAGAAGAGGGAAAGGAAGGAGAGATTGGAAAAGAGGAAAGAGGGAGAGAAAGAGAGAAGAAGAGGAAGAAGAGAAAAGAGGGAGAGAAAGAGAGAAGGGGTAAAGAGAGAAAGAGAGAAGGGGGAAAGAGAGAAGAAGAGGAAGAAGAGAAAAGAGGGAGAGAAAGAGAGAAGGGGGAAAGAGAGAAGAAGAGGAAAGAGGAAAGAGGGAGAGAAAGAGAGAAGAAGAGGGAAAGAGAAAAGAGGAAAGAGGGAGAGAAAGAGGAAAGAGGGAGAGAAAGAGAGAAGAAGAGGAAGAAGAGAAAGAGAGAAGGGGGAAAGAGAGAAAGAGAGAAGGGGGAAAGAGAGAAGAAGAGGAAGAAGAGAAAAGAGGAAGAGAAAGAGAGAAGGGGGAAAGAGAGAAAGAGAGAAGGGGGAAAGAGAGAAGAAGAGGAAAGAGGAAAGAGGGAGAGAAAGAGAGAATAAGAGGGAAAGAGAAAAGAGGAAAAAAGAGACATATGCTCATGCCTATGCATCAGCATATGTCTACTTCTCTTATGCTCATGCATAAGCATAAGCATGAGCATATGTCTCCTTTTCTTATGCTCATGCTTATGCTTATGCATGAGCATAAGAGAAGGGGGAAAGAGAGAAGAAGAGGGAAAGGAAAGAGAGAAGAAGAGGGAAAGAGAAAAGAGGAAAAAAGAGACATATGCTCATGCTTATGCATGAGCATATGTCTTCTTCTCTTATGCTCATGCATAAGCATAAGCATTCTTATGCTCATGCTTATGTTTATGCATGAGCATAAGAGAAGGGGGAAAGAGAGAAGAAGAGGGAAAGGAAAGAGGAAAAAAGAGGGAAAGAAAGAGAGAAGAAGAGGGAAAGGAAGGAGAGATTGGAAAAGAGGAAAGAGGGAGAGAAAGAGAGAAGGGGGAAAGAGAGAATAAGAGAAGGGGGAAAAAAGAGACATATGCTCATGCTTATGCATGAGCATATGTCTACTTCTCTTATGCTCATGCTTATGTTTATGCATGAGCATAAGAGAAGGGGGAAAGAGAGAAGAAGAGGGAAAGGAAAGAGGGAAAAAGAGGGAAAGAAAGAGAGAAGAAGAGGGAAAGGAAGGAGAGATTGGAAAAGAGGAAAGAGGGAGAGAAAGAGAGAAGGGGGAAAGAGAGAATAACAGAAGGGGGAAAAAAGAGACATATGCTCATGCGAATGCATGAGCATATGTCTACTTCTCTTATGCTCATGCATAAGCATAAGCATGAGCATATGTCTCCTTTTCTTATGCTCATGCTTATGCTTAAGCATAAGCATAAGAGAAGGGGGAAAGAGAGAATAAGAGGGAAAGGAAAGAGAGAAGAAGAGGGAAAGAGAAAAGAGGAAAAAAGAGACATATGCTCATGCTTATGCATGAGCATATGTCTACTTCTCTTATGCTCATGCATAAGCATAAGCATTCTTATGCTCATGCTTATGTTTATGCTTAAGAGAAGGGGGAAAGAGAGAAGAAGAGGGAAAGAAAAGAGGGAAAAAGAGGGAAAGAAAGAGAGAAGAAGAGGAAAAGGAAAGAGGGAAAAAGAGGAGGAAATAGAATGAAGGAAGGAAGAAGGAAAGAGATTGAGGGGAAGAGAGGGTTCCTATGCCCATCACTGCAACTAGCGCTTGAGGTGCTAGCTGCAGGCCAATGCAAATAACAAAAATAATAAATGGAAAAAAGAGAAAGCACTTACTTGAAATAGTACGTCCCGCTCGGTGTTGTGGACTGGCCCTACAAAAGAGAGGAAACAACCCATTTTTCAAATAAGATGTTAGAGGAAGGAGGAGATTACAAAAGTAACTTCTTGAAAGGAGGAGATTGAGGAGACAAGGAAAGGAGGAGATTGAGGAGACAAGGAGAAAGAGAAGGAAGAGAAATACAGAAAAGAGGTGAGTCTTCTTTCTTTCTTGAAATCTCATTTTTTGTTTCAATCCTTTGAAAACAAGCATGAAAACTAGTTTACAGGTTTAGCAATACAAGGAGAAGCACTCACAACACTAAAGCTAACAAACAAATAACCTACATTATTTAAACAAACTCACCTCTTGAAGAACTTCCTTTCAAGAAACCAAAGAGGAAAAAGGGTAGAGAGGAAGTACAAGAGCTAGGAGAAGGGTGAGGAGTGGAGAATAGAGTGGGAGGTTGTCGGAAATAGGTGGGAGGTCATCAAAAATAGGTGGGAGGAGAGATTGCCTTGCTTACTTGAGAGATTAGAGAAGGGGATAAAGAAAGCACCGCACGACGGGAGTCTTAGGGGTTTAAACCCACAGCGTTGCTATATAGTGACGCTTTAAGTCACTTTTTGTTGTAGCATGAAGGGAAGCTCATAGATGCTATTTTATAACTGTTAATATCTCTTCTTGCAACTTATGTTGTGATTTTATAAGTGTAGATGGAAGGGATGAGTGGAAGCTTGTCCGATGATGCGCCAACGCCCGAGAGCACGAAGTGGCTTACGAAGAGGTTATACTATCATTGCACTCATTGCAAGCGAGAAGTACAACATCAACATCATATTATCATGCACCACTTGCGGATGTATGGGGAGGAGCCCGAACCAGTACCCACCATTGGTGTTGCATGTGTTGATGGACCATCGGTAAGTCAAAGCTATTTAAGTTCGCAGTCTTATTGTATATACCAGGAAATACAAGATCTTATATTTACACGAAATCTTAAAATAGGATGAGGAGGGTGATGAGGGTACACATATACCTTCACTTTCAGCAAGACTATAGTCTCTCGGATGATGATGAGGGTATGGTCGACATGATGGATTTCATTTTTAGGGGCATTACATCCCATGTACACGTGATGTCAGAGTCTGAGGTCAAAATGTGAGAGTTGCAATCAACACAATTGTACGAGGGTGCTAGGATGTCTAAACTACGTGCTTGTCTCTCAATCTTGAATCTACAAGTAAAGTATGGGTGGTCGGATACACGTGTCTCGACCTTAATGAGGTTAGCTCTTGCATTAATTTGACTCATTATTTGGATATTGTTTGTTTTGAGAATCATCATTTGGATAGTGTATACCGAATCATCATTGTTCGAAGCCTATGTATGTTTTAAATTATCATAGGTTGCTTCGGAAGATGTTGCATGCACCAAATACCATGCCCGCATCAAGAGATGAAGCGAAAAAGATGCTAACAACGGTGGGTATGGATTATGATACCATCCATGCTTGTCGTAATGATTGTATTCTCTTTCGTCGTGAGCATGGAGATTTGGCTAGTTGTCCAAAGTGTGGGGAATAACGATATAGAGATGACTTGCAGGGTGATCGGATACCGATAAAGGTCTTGAGACACTTTCCCATCATTGCAAGAATACAACACATGTTTCGATGCAAATCCATAGCGGAGTTGATGACATGGCATGCATTTCATTAGTCCACTGATGACACATTGACGATTCCCACAGATTGTGCAGCTTGGAAGCACATAGATAATCAGTGGCCGGACTTTGTGAGGGAGCCACACAACTTACATCTTGGGCTAGCCATGGACGGCATGAATCCTTTCGGGTTATGCTCAACATCTTGGTTGACATGGCCCATAGTCGTGGTGAATTACAATATCCCACCATGGCTAACAATAAAAAAGGGACACCTCATGCTTGCACTACTAGTGCCAGAAAAGTACAAGGCAAAAAATATGGACGTGTACATGGCACCGTTGATAGAGGAGTCACAGATATTATGGAGAGGAGTGCAGGTCTTTGATATTTCTAGAGCTCTTAGACATACCAATGATATTTTGGTCAGGGGTATCTTGATGTGGACCATGCATGACTACCTAGGATATGGAGAGTGCACAGGTACGTGGTTGTGTCTTTACATGTACAATGAGGTATTATGCTTTTATGACTCTCTTTCACATGCATGTCTTGTACTAACACATTCATGCACGCGTGCAAGACTTGTTACAAGTGGGTACCATGCTTGTCCTGTTTGTGGACCGGCTCTGAAATCGCTTGCACGCTACTCCAAACATATGAGGAAAAATGTTTATGAAGGTCATGCTCGATACCTTCCGCTCGACCATCTCGCACGTGGAGGTCAGCTTGATCCACCACCATCATATTTGAAGGCAAGTGACTGGATTCAAGCTTGGAGGGTGAATGGAGAGGAACCTCCTCCTGGTATGAAGAGGCTATCGATCTTTCACAAGCTTCCTTATTGGGGTCAGTTACAAATCAATCATCTCTTGGATCCCATGCATATCTTCAAGAATATGGGGGCTACTATTTGGGCACACTTGGTTAGTTCCAAAGACTCAAGAGGAGTGCGAGAAGACTTGCGTGCTATGAATAGGATGTCTCGTTTGTGGCCCCAAGTGCATGCTTCGGGAAAAGTTTTCCTCCTAAAAGCAACGTGGATCCTCTCTACGAGGGAGGAGGCAGTGGTCAAGGCAGACATTGCATCTTTTCAAACACCGACAGGGTACATGTGTTGCTTGAAAGGAGCATTTTCAAAGGACAATAAGCTTAGTGGGATCAAGTCCCATGATTGGCACAAGGTCTTATAGGTATTCTAACTAGAATTAGTGTACCGATAATCGTGATGTGTTAGCATAATTATTATTATGTTATATTGTTGACATGACTTCATTGTTACTTTGATAGTTCATCCTCCCAATTACAATAAAAGGGTGCTTACAAGAAGATGTTAGAAATGCTATATTCAAGATCAGTGGTATTGTGAGGCATGCTTACTATCAAATCGCATTGATGGCATTTTCTTTAATTTAAGCTGAATAATCTATAGACTGATTATGAAAATATCTTACATGGGCATGTGAAATAGGTGGATATCTTAAAAAGAGATCTCCATATCGAGCATCGAGAAGGCTAGGGTGGAATCCATCGAAGCCATATGCTTGCTTGAGAAGCACTTTACCTCGAGCATTATGACAACTCAAGTACACTTGCTTGTGCACATAGTTGATGAGGTGGCTATTGTAGGTATCGTTCATAGTCGGTGGATGTTTTTTCTCGAGCAGTTTATGAAAACTTTGAAGGGATTTGTAAGACAAAGAGCAAGACCAGAAGCAAGCATGGTAGAGGGATGGCTTGTGCAAGAGTCATTAGTATATATCACGGAGTTTCCTGCATCCACGGATCTTGATATGCCGCAAGCTTGGCATAACAAGTATGATGATCGCATCGTTGGTGAGGTTCCCCAAGGAAAAGGGATTGAAAGAAAGATGAGCGAAGAGCAAATGGAGAAATTCAATAAGTTTTGTATCCTCAATAGCAAGGAGATGCAGAAGTGGATTGAGAGATATGAAGCAGCCAAAGCAAAAATAATAAATGCAAGGACAAGATTCAGAGTAATGTATAGGCGATCGCAACCATATCCACGGGATCTGGCTCTTCTCCCCACTCACATGTCACTTGATTGGCTACAATTGAGGACTACCAGAATTCGAGCGATTACGTTTGAGCGAGGTGATGGTTCGAGTGAGGAATTTCATAACTTTTGACATTCTAGTATGATGTTTTATGTTCAAAAAGTAGCATTCATTGCTTACTTTTAGAGTTGTTGTCCTACCCATGATATTGTGAGTAATCAATTGTCTTATAAACAAACAACAATTTCTGAAAATATTTGGTAATGTTTTTCAAGGGTCAACAAAGGAGGAGTGGAAGAAAGGGGTAAAAGTATGTGTTTTTCTTGTGCAATTTCCATTTTCAAGGCAAAAAATTAATGGGAGGAGGAGCCTCCCTAGAGGCCGTGATATCGCGGCCTCTTGGGAGGCTCCTCTTGCCAATTTTATTTTGGCCATAACTTGGTCAATTGGACTCCAAATATGGTCATGTTTGTAGTCAAAACGATCGGAATGATATGAATGAATACATTTATCATGTTAAAGTGTCAAAATCCTAGATCTTTAGAAAGTTAATACTTATCTTTGTTTCATGAGAGTCGGACCTTATCAAACTCTATATTTAATTATGACCATGGATTTTTCTCATATAGAGTCTGGGTCCTTGGTTTCCTCCCTCCATCCTAGAGGTGTATACATGGTCAAGGACATATGAAGGTGATCCATATTTAGTTAGCATCATCATGGTCATAAGGTGATCAATAATTTATTAGTTCCATAGTTTAAACATTTTATTCATGTGATTATTTTGTGTACAAAATGGATCAAATCATGTCGGTAGCATAAAAACCAATGAGCTACAAATAGTTGTTTGTGAGAGATTTTACTAGGAGGAGCTTCTATATCATTGGTGGGACTATTGTTGCCATGTATGTAACTCCATAAAATAAAGAAACATGTTCAACTCACATGCTACCTTACATGATTTTGAGTGATCGCCTCGAGGTGTAGACATTGCAACATTTTTCCTTTTGTATCTATTGAATGATTGCTAACTTGCATGTATTTACTATTTATCGAAGAATAGGTTTTCTCTTTGTATGTTGCCAAGAATTTTCCCTTTGGTATTCATTGAATGATTGCTGACTTGCATGGATCTATGAGTTATCCAATAGTAAGTTTAATCTTTGTAAGTTGCCAAGAATCATACAAAAAATAATTTAAAACAATCTGTAATAGTGTCATGTAGACTCAACCATTTTTACTAAAAATTTATTGCTCCTACAGGTTTACACAAAGTTCCTCATAAGTATCGCTCGAACTTTGGGCTCGCTCGAATGCAGTCGCTCGATGTTTTGACTTACCCGCTACAATTGACTCTACGTAAAGCCGAACACGATGGAGAGACAATAAACGAGCGTGAGCAAGAGTTCTATCTAGATGTATGATGCATGTAAGTTTCTTACCTCTTAACGTAATTAAGTAATTATTTGTGGCAATATACGCTATAAAATAGATGCATCTTCATTGTTTTAATGATGCTCTTTTACAGTACAAAAAGTATAGTGCATTATGGTCATATGGATGACATTTTCGCGTGGAACGCATCGATTCAAAGAGAGTCACGTATGATTGTGGAGTCATGGCTAACTTCACACAAGATAGCCGAGCAAGTGCTTCGGATACCAATCTTCTCTCCTCACAGTTGGATTATTGTGGAACCATACGGCGAAATCTATGAAGTTGATTTCAAACAATTTAATACTATTTACAGTGGACCCCATGCGACAGTGAGAAAAGATAGTAGCAGTTTCTTTGCAATAGACTCCACCAAACTTTGGACCGATGAAAGTGATACTTTTGTTCTTCCCGAGCACTGTGAGCAAGTGCATACTAATGATTTAATTAATTAAAGCTTTCGTTTTTAAAGATCCATTGATACATATACTTAAACATAATTTCATATATATAATTGACGACATTTAGCACCCATCTTCAATATAGGTGGTTTTTCATCCAAATCATTCTGATCCAAGATGGTGGTACGTGATCCAAGTTGCACCACGAAGTAAGCAAATTTTTAAAGATAGAGATGTGGATATGGAGATGCCACTACCAATGCCGGATCAATTGATCCAGATGAATCTAGCGAAGAAGATGAAGATCACAATATGAGCCAAGAGGAAGATGCACATAATGACATCGCACGGAAAGAAGATGGAGATCACGATATTGAGGAAGAAGACAACGATCATCAAGAATCACCACACTTTATTGAAGAAGATGATCAAGTACTTTTAGGTGAATGTACGATGCTAGAGTACAATGATGATATAGGAGATCAACTCGGTATAGAGTTAGAGATAGACTTGTTTGGCGCGTTAGACTTGGCTCAAGATGAAACCGTTGATGTAAATGCTCTTCATTGATTTTTTTCATCTCAAACTTGGACATGAATATATGAGCTTCGAAGGCTTGATGTAAATGCTCTCGTACTTTTATTCTCTCAAAAGATCAAACATGTATGAAAATTTAAAAAAAATTGCCATTGGAGAAAACTAACTTTTAAGGTCGATATGAGAAAAAAACTCTCTATAAAACGTCGCTATAAAAAAGTATCTCAGTGTCGCTATATATCGACACTTACAATTCTGATAAAAGTCGCTATATAGCGACTTTAGCGATGGTCGCTATATAGCAACGTTTGACTAAAGTTGCTATATAGCGACCCTTGATGAGGCGCGCTTCCAATTCTGATGATTAGCGCCTCGCACACGCTAAACGTCGGTACTTAAACGTCACAATAGGATCTGTGTATAGTCCGACGTTTTGAGAAAGTAACTAGTTGCATGTACTACTCTATGTTGAGAATTGTATATTAGACTCAACTGGAGTGTGTTAAACACATTGATGTGATTGGTGGGCATGGATCTTGGATAGGATTTGGATTGGGTGATGAGGACTTGGTTGTCTACTTAATAGGCGATCACTTCATGGGTCATTGTTTGCTTGAGTATAGCCATTTTTTTTGAGGTTCAGGGAATTTCCTGTATATAGGTATCTTGCATGACCCATAACAAGACCATAACTTATGCATTGCTCAATGAAATTCAGCAAACTTTGTCTTCAAGTTGTAGTACAAACAGTTGTTGCTACCTCTGGGGAGAATGAGGAAGATCTGACCCATACTTTCTATTATAGTGCACAAAACCTAAGTACAAGGTTGAGCTAGCATTTAAGGATAATTAGGGAACAACCTATGAGAAGTGAGATGCAGTAGCCGGAGCTTTTTTCGTTTTAAAAAATATCCAAGAGAGGCTGCAATTACAACTGCTACATAAGAGTCCACAAACATTTGTGTACTCTTCTTCTAGATGCAACCTATGCCACAATGAAAGAAGGACAAGAGTGTCTTCAAATTGGATTTAGACACGCATGAGCACATCTTGGGGTGTCTTGGAGTGGTGGACGAGGACGACTGAGATAGTACTAAGAAAATGTAGTCTCATTGCAAGGAAACAATATTCCACTTATCTTAGAAAATGGATAATGTATTTGAGACTACATTTCTTTTAGTAAATCCCAAACTAACCACCGTACTTGTTTTTGTAAATCCCAAACAAGAAATCCCATGCCTGTTTTAAGTATATCCCAAACAGCCACCGTGCTGGTTTTATTAAATTGTTTTTGTAAATCCCAAAAGATAAATCCCATGCTTGTTTTTGGTATATCCCAAACAACCACCGCACTGGTTTTAATAAATCCCATAACTTGTTTTTAGTATATCCCAAACAACCACCGCGTTGGTTTTAATAAATCCCATAACTTGTTTTTAGTATATCCAAAACAACCACTGCACTGGTTTTATTAAATTATTTTTGTAGATCCCAAACGATAAATTCCATGCTTGTTTTTAGTATATCCTAAACAACCACTGCGCTAGTTTTATTAAATTCCATAACAAATCCACACATCCACAAATCCATTTATCTTGTAATAATAGAAGAAAACCACCGTGTTAGTGGTTATTAATACCTAGTGCAACCAACCACCATGCTGGCAACCAATTATCCTACACTATCGCCATGCTATCCTAAAATTCATTGCATAGTACTACACAACAACACAAAGCACCCATAGACATGCACACAGACACGTTTCCTTAACTATTAAAAAAACTTATGGGTGCGTCTATTTGCACATCTATAGACCCATGTCTATAGGCATGTCTATATAACATACAGACGCGCTTTTAGACGCTCTGTAGAAATTTAAAAAAAAATAAAAAGACACGTACATAGATGTGCTTATAGACGCACTGCAAAATCTTCTTTTTTTGTAATTGTGAGGTTGAACAGAATGCTGTGTATGTTGTGTATGCTATGTGGCTACAAGAATCCCATTTCCACATTGTACAATTCAATTCTTACATCCAACTGCATTTTAATTAGCACGATTCCAAGCACATCTATAGGCTGACGATTACAATTCCAAATAAAACATTACAATTCCAAAATGTTTAGTTCACAAGGCATTCATTGATAGAACGTTGCACAAGGAAATTGAAAGCAAAAAAAATAAAAGGAGTGTATATTAATTCATAGCCCAAAAGGTGCTTGTATGTACATATAGCACGAAGCCAAGCCATGTCTTGTGGCTTCAAGTACAAAAAATAAGAGGAGTGTATATACAAGAGAGGCACGAAGCCAAGCCAATGGCTTCAAGTACAAATTTAAAGAGTAGCTAGCACTACCTCTACGACTAATCTAAGTTCTCTGCATCCTCGCTCCCTTCTTCCTCATCTTCTTCCTCCTGATCCAACCCTAGGGCCCTGTAAAAGAGGGACAACATGTATCCATGTATGAAAAATCAAATCTTTATTTATAATATTAAAATTATTTAATTACTTTTAAATACCTGGGGGGCGCTCCAGTAGCCCAGATATACTGCTCCTTAGTAATCAAACCCATCATCATAGAAGTGCCTCCATGTATCTCCTTTGCGATGCTAGCGGTGGTAGGATGTCTCGACAAGAGTAGGGTACCTTCCCACAATATCAAGTTGCAAGATGACACAATTTGCAAGGGGTTAGTACAAAGAAAAAACCTCCTAATAAACCACATAAACACAATATAATCTGAGATCGATACTTATAAATTGGGCCTCCCATGATTCAACACCCCCTGCTCCAAAATGCATGTTTCCATATTGCTCCATTTGGATCCTTCGTACCTCCACGTGCTGTAGACTGGGGTCTGCCTTTGCTACCTTCATTGCTTTCTTTCACTCACGCTTGTGAGTAGTGTGGGGCTGACCCCTTGGTGGTTGACCTCCCTCTCTCTTGGCAATCTCGGCTAGTGCCTACCTCTTAAGCAAAGATCTTTTATTGGCAAGTATCATAACAATCTTTGACTTTGCCCATTTATCTATGAACTAAACATTGGGGGGATTGGGATACCTAGAGTGAACAGTAGCAATGGTCTCATCAGCCAACTTTTTTGGTTGCTCTTTGTAGTGAATAAAGCAATCTCTGTAGTTGTTAGCAATTACAAAGCGCATGAAGGCCATGATGTCCTTTCCTCGTGCATCCATCAAGATGTCTCTTATCTGAGTGATGTCATAGAAGATCGTACCATCACCCTATAACATGTCTACATCATCTGAATCATCCCCACCGCCACCATTACCCCCCCTAAAAGCACTGTGCCATGCATCCCCCACCGCTCTCCCCACTACTATGCCTGCTGCCGTGTCGTGTCGAGCTAGTACGTTGGCCACTCGTATCTGGAGAAGCAACTCTCGATTGCACGGGAGTACGCTGGCGGCTCTGCAAGGTAGAAGGGCCTCCTGACTGCAGGGGGGAGAAGGGGCTCTAGACCGCCACAGGGGAGAAGGGAGTGTTGATGATCAGGGAGAAGGGACACTAGACTGTAGGGGAGAAGGGACTCTTGATGATTGGGTAGAAGGCGTGGCTCTGTAGCCTATTGGGCTATCTCGACTCCATTGGGGTTATCTCTGCTGGTGTGGGGTTGGGGTGGTTTGGAGTCTATACTGCCGACTCCCGGGGGTGTTTAGAGTACCCGTCATGTATGTGTATAACTCCCCAGGAGTGGGAGGGTGCCCCAAAATATTATATAACTCCTGAAAGATGGCATCTTGAAGATCAGATGAGGCTGAAGAGATTCCTAGCCACATGATGAACTGAAGAAAAGAAAAGAAGAAGATTACCATCGAGCATGCTCTCTTTCCATCATGCAAAAGAAAAAATGGAGTGACAGCCTGACATTGAGCAAGCATTTACAGACTCCTGCATTCTTTGAATTAGAGTGACAATAGGTAAAAAGAGAGGAGAAAAAAGAGAGAAAAAGAGAGGATAAAAGAGAGAAAAAGAGAGAAGGAAAGAGAGGAGAAAAGAGAGGAAAAGAGATGAGAAAAAAGAGAGAAAAAGAGAGGAGATAAGAGAGGAAAAGAGACAAAAAGAGAGGATAAAAGAGAGAAGGAAAAAGAGAGAAAAAGTGAGGATAAAAGAGAGAAAAAGAGAGAAGGAAAGACAGGAGAAAAGAGAGGAAAAGAGAGAAAAAGAGAGGAGAAAAAAGAGAGAAAAAGAGATGAGAAAAAGAGAGGAGATAAGAGACGAAAAGAGAGGAGAAAAAAGAGAGGAAAAGAGAGGAGATAAGAGAGAAAATGAGAGGAAAAAAGAGAAGGAAAAAGAGGAGAAAATAGAGGGGAAAAGAGAGGAACAAAGAGGAGAAAAAAGAGAGAAAAAGAATGCTCCATCTTGCATGCCCTCTTTCTTTATCCCGCCCTCATGCTTCAATCCAATTTTTCTCTTTCTTGGACCCGCCCTCATGCAATCACTTATTTCCATCATTCATGCAATCCCTAATTTCCTCACGAATGCTTAAGGGAAAGAGAAGGAAGGGAAAGGGAAAGAGAAGGAAGGGAAGAACACACAAGAAAACATAAGAAAACTATCATAGTGCATCTATAGACGCGTCTACAGGTGTGGCTGTCTATTTTTTCAAAAATTAGATGCGTTGCTAGACACATCTATAGATGTGCTCCGACAGATGCCTTTTTAAAGAAGCTAAAAAGGACATGCGCTCGATCCCAAAAAGAACACATAATAGCCACAAAGTGTTATATCTTAAAATACTAATATTCTATAATAGAAAAGAGTCACCACATCACAAGAAAGGCAATAGCTAAAAGCAATTACGTGCTCTTAGTCTCAACTATCAAAACAGGTTGCACATTCAATCTTGCTTTTATAGTTTGAATGATCTTGTATATAATTGTTCTACATTAAAGTTTGCTTTTATAGTTTTGAATGATCTTGTATATAATTATTCTACATATAATGTTTTTTAATTAGTATCACTCAATCATGATTAGAGACACTTTATAAGTATAGTTTATTAAAGACACTCTTAGAATACCCAAAACTGAAATATACCAATTATGAAAACTACTTTTAGCAGCTCTAAACTTTCCATTTCAGCTTTAGACATTTAAAGACACTCTTACAATACCCAAAACTGAAATGTACATGTTTGCAATGTGAATAAAGAGTAGTAGAATACTATAGATCTAAGAGCATATAATATGCAAAGTACAAAAAAAAGAGAGCATGCCTCGGGCCTGAAGGCCTCAATACAAAATAGGACTCAAGACTCTCAAATCAAGTACACAATGTAAATAAAAAAAGAGAGTCATCTCTAATGGTTTGAAGGTGGCATAGCAATGGAGGCCTCTCCCTCACCCTGCTGGGCCTCATCATCCTCAAGCTTAGGAGCATTCTCTACTACATCACTGTCGAAATCCTCATCTGGTTTGAATCCAAAGATATGGTTCAGGAGTGCACTCTTCCCTGAACTTGTTAAGCAAACACAAGTTTGAATTAACAAATACAAGATCATTCGCCTTCTAAACCCCAAGCCTGTTCCTCTTTTTGGATGCAATGTTTTCAAAATTGCTCCACAACCACTCAACGGGTGAAGAGCTAGCTCCTTGGCTGAGTATACAAATGGCCAAATGCTGCAACAATGGAGCATATTCCCCATAGTCCTCCCACCAAAGAGCGGAGGAAATCTTGAACCAATCATTCTGTGCATCCTCCAAACCAAACAACCCTTTTCCTTGCCTATAATATGACAGTTCCTCCTGCACTTTTCTCCTATCATCTGGATGTGAGACAAGTCGTCTCAATATTTTCTCCCATCCCTGCACCACCCCTTTATCTATTTCTTGCCCTTCCCTTGAAAATTACAGATCCAAAACAAAGGCTGCAGCCTCCAAAGTTGAACGATATTCTATCCCGAGAGGTTGCCAGGGCCCCCAACTCCTCCTTCCTTCAAGCATACAAAGCATCTATTTTTTGAATGGTCTTAATCATCCTATCCATCCCTTCATACACCTTCCCAATACAAGGACCATATCCATCAACAAATCTCAACATCAAAAGAATTGGCTTTGTAACCTGAAGCAAAAGGCGAACATCATTATAGAGTTTAACTAGTATATAGTATAAAATTTTATCCACATGCGACATGTTCCAGGTCAGCAGCCTAAGTGAGCCCCCATTCTGCAAAAATCACTCAAACACAAAGGGTTTCTTATTTACCCCAATAGCATAAACTGTTGCTTATTGGTTAAAAAATAAGAATGCATGTATACTCTAAATTTAAACCCCATGAGAGATTGAGCGTCACACAATTGCTATTGCATTTCATCTTAAGGCTCAAAAACCCACCAAAGCTATATGATTTATCAATCATCAAGGATCCTACTTCCTCTATTCTATGTTCTAAACTAGGCACTAGCTTAGTTGGAAAATTGATGGAGCTCATTAATCATCAAGGAAAAAGTGATAGGCTGAAAATATAAGTGGGCTTAATTATTACAAATTTTAATCGAAAGCTTTCAATGGATTGCCCATTTCCATTACTCTATCTTGAATTATCAGCTATCCTTCACTATGCACAAGTGGGGATCTGATTTCTAACAAACGCAATCCAACACATGAATTTGCTTAATATGGAAAAAAAGGACAAGGGAACATATATTATGCATGGGAAATAAATTTGGGATACTAGGCGACAATTGAATTTTCTAAAGTCTTTACATTTCTAAGAATCAATCTCAAGACCCAAAGCATGAGTATTTTTTCCCCTATTCTTTGTATAGAAGGCCTAGCCCATGATATTCCTATTAATTATGCTAATGTATCTCCCCTCCTAATCCCAATTACGCTAATGTATCTCCTCTAATTGATTTACTTAATCTAGATTGATTAAGGTATCCGGCATGCGCCTTCTCACTGCCCTCACCTCCTCTCCTCACCATCCCCTGCCTTTCGCATCACCGTCCCTTCTGCCTCGTCTCCCCTGCCTTTTGCCTCACCATTCCTTCCGCCTGCTCTCGATTTGCTTTTGCCTCCTCCTCTCCACCATCCCCAAGCTTTCGCCTCACCTTCCCTTCCGTCTCCTCTCGCCTTCCTTTAGTCTCGCCATACCTTGGCTTTCGGCTCCTCTTCACCTCCATTGGTTGCCTATCTTTCCTTTCCACTCCTCTTGCCTCGCCATCTTCTAGCTTCCACATGCTCTTCACTTACTTTCCCTCCCCTTCTGCCTCCTTGCTCTTGCCTCGCCATCTACTAGCTTCCACCTACTCTCCCTTGCTTTCCCTCCCCCTCCCCCTCCGCATGGCTTCTCCACTATGGCTTCTCCACTCTACCATCTCTTTCCTCCCTCCCTCCCCCACCCCTTCCTCTGTAATTCATTGCTTGATCATCACGTGGGTAGGATTTTCCATCAGCTTCGAATGATCGATAGTGACCTTAGTGTGAGCTGGAGTACCTGGCAACTGCTCACCTCAAAGAAGATTCTTGAACTCTGGCATCTCCCCGACACTGCTCTCTTAGTATGCTCTGCAAGGTTGCTTGCAACGGAGCTTTCTTTTTGTAGGATGCAGTTTATTCTTCCACTAGTATTGATTTTTGCTTGTTTGTGACTCGGAGGCAGTTTGATTGTTCAATGCACGTAATTGAGTGATTGATTTTGCATGGACCTTGCAACATCGACCTCCCAGAGTGGTTAGTTACAAGTCAGTCTCCGTCTGATGTCATAGAGTAAAGAGCTCGCTTGGCCCCTCTCTGCAAGTATTGCTATGGATTTCACAAGATTGTTGCAGGTGGTTGAGGTCTTTGTCCCCCCCCCTTCCCCCTCTCTTCTCCTTTGTGATGCCAATCAAAAACCCTGTCTGCGTTTTCAATCAGGTACTCCTCGGAGGCCCTTTCAATCTTCTCCTAAATTGATTAGCATTGCGTTGCATAGAAGTGTCTTAATCAATCACAGTATTGGGATTATTCTAAGATAATTGGAAAATTTAATAGACACGATGAGTTTGTATATCCAGAATAACTACCTTGTAGTGATCACTGCTCTTTAAGCTCTTCAAGATGATAATTTTTGCAATCTTCTTGTTGAATTTTAAGGCTATCTAGATTAAGAGGATAGATTTTTGTTGGGAATCGGAGTTAGCATGCCAATATTTGAAGAAGGAAGTGAACCTTGTCTATCTAGCGACCCTAATTTCTAGTGTATTGTAAAACACATAGAAGTTTCATTGGCACACTTGGGGTCATACTTTCCAATGATATGGTCTCCAAGTGTGTTTTTTTGGCATCATTGATGACCTCAGGGCCCTATCCTAGAACCTTCCCATTCAAAAAGGATTTGTGCTTAGTCTTGCATGTTTCTCCTACTGTGACATAGAAAGAAACAAATGAGTAAATGAATGCATAAATGAGGGCAGGGAATTTTCCATTAGGAAAAAGCTCCAGTTACTAGAATCTTCCATCATTCCTTTCTTTTGTATCTAGTTTGTAGTGAGGGTTTCAACCCCTCCATACAGTTGAACTCAATTATATTCTTTTATTGCCCTCATTGGAGGCCCATTATATGATCTCTTAGTTCACTTAGTAGAGTGAAGGAGAGAGAGTGAGGTAGCACTTCTCCCCTTACAATGTCTTGTACATACGCGTGTCTTCCTCACTGAAGAGGGCTTGTTTGAGTCCCACTAAGGGGATATGCCAAGGCTCTGAAGCTATCCATGGCCAAGGTTGAGGCTATGGCTAAGGCTGTACTATAGAGGCTAAGGTTGATATGTCCCAATGAAAGGATGATCTTGTAGCGGCCATGGGTGTGCTGATAGAGAGGCTATTATGTTTGCTGCTGCATTATAGTGAGAGTTGTTGTGGCTAAGATCTGCTGGAGTTGATGCTGGTAGTGTTGCATCATCTATTGCTAATGCTGCTATTGGAGGTTCTGCTGTGGGAGTGAGTAGAGCTAATGATGATCTAAGACATGCTGCTAGAGGTGGAGCCAACACTGGGGAAGGCTCTTGCTGAAGGAGGGAATCCTAGAGGGGCTGCTGCTACACTGGGAGATGCAATAATCAGACTACTGCAATAATCAGACTGGAATGCCCTCTTTTATAAAATATAGGGTTGCTAATTAGCCAACCCAGTCTGTGGCCTGCCAAATGCCACAGAGTGTCCCTATCCATCCAGGGACCTGCAGACTTGCGGATGTGGATGGTTGAGCTACTAACATCTGTTGCTGTCCCGACCTACCACATGGCACCTGTGATTCATCTTGGTGTCTGCGCCTGTCTGCAGACTACTGCATGTTGTGACTTGCTGATGTTGCTTGACTGAGCAGACATTCTCTATTGAATTGTTGCTGCTGTGGGCTACAATGGACTGCAAGGTTGCTAGTAAGGCAGCCATGCGATGGGCTACAGATGCCCATGACAAAAGCCTTATGGGCAGAGGAGAAGGCAGGCTGATTATGGAGCCTCTAAGAGGGCTGCCACTTGGGCAGATGGACGGCATGTATGGCTGTAAGTGTGGCAGCCAAGTGGGCTACTAAATAGCACAGCATAGGCTAGAACAGGCCCCATCTAGGGCAGTAGAAGCACTCAACAAAGGGGCCATTAGTGGCCTGGGTAGGCCCATTATATAGGCCTACTACAGGTCACCCAGTAAGCAGAGGTTGGGGCCCACATAAAGGGTTGGTCAGTAAAACCCTAAGCGGTGTGGGTTGTTTGAAGGGCCAGTCAATCCTGGTCTGGTTGGTCAGTGGGCCAGTTCATGGGGAGGGGGTGTTGTGCCATATAACAAGGACCCCAATCAGTCTTTGTGTAGCACTTGAGCACTGCAGTGAGCAGTGCAAGCGTACTCCATAGCAATTCAGTAAGGTAGTGCAGTGGCCTTTCCACGATGCCTTGTGCACTCAGCCAGGCTTTCCTCAATAGTAAGAGTACTTCCATGCAAGAGGCACCATATAAGGAAAAGTGGGTATATCCCAAGTACCAATTTTATAAGGACTCAACATTTTGGTTTTAAAAAAGAGAAATTTTGAAATGTTTTTTTTCTCAAACTACATGGCATGGGTCTCAACAACTTATGAAAACATACTACATTCAAGAGTACACATTGAAGTTTGTATGACCAATAGGTATGCCTCCCTCCCCTTGTTATTTCTCCCATACAATGCCCAAACTCATACCTCTCTCTCTCTCTCTCTCTCTCTCTCTCTCTCTCTCTCTCTCTCTCTCTCTCTCTCTTGTCCTAGATTCTATTGATGGGTCATGTATCCTATTTGAACCACCTCTTGTGAGCCTAAAGGGGAGCAAAATTCCTTAAATTAAAGGTCAAATTATTGCACCATCTTCCACACGGCCATCACATCCCTAGTCTCCGTTTCGAAGGAGACATGGCACTAAGAAGATGCATGCAAGCAAAGATAATAGTTTGGACTAATGAGGTCAACTTGCAATTAGCTTGTGCAATAGAAGAACATGTAATCCTTGAATCCCTTGAAATTTGAGTTGCCGACATCTCTATGTCCTAGGTATGGGAGCACAACACCCGGAAGCGACAAAATCTCATGTGGGTATAGTCCCTCTTTATCCATGGAGTCATTGTCAGGGTCCAGTCTTACATGGACTCCATCGCCTTACCTACGATTTTACCATGGGTAGCTTGTCTCATTGTACAAGGGCCTAGGCATGGTAATGCCTCATCGATGGCGTATTTGCATTGGGGATGAAAATGCCAAGCATGAGCTGGAAGCTCTTAGTCCGAGCCTAGAAGATTCTTACGATGCTAATGTTTTAAAATGTGAATGTCACAAAATGGGACCTTCTAGAAGGCTTCAACGTGATTGTGATACATGCTGTGAAAAATGTGGTAAGTGTGGCAAGCCTAGGAGAGATATGGTGTCTTTTCACTATATTTCTTTTTTAGAACAAGCTAGGTTGCTTTGTAAAACTAGAACATTTTGTCATGACCTTCTTGAGACGTGGCAGTGTAGAGATAGATGGTTGGGGAAGGGAGTTTCAGAAAGGCCTAAATATGTTGATCAGTTTTGGGATGGGGAAAAAACAAGATTGTGTCAAAGCTTTTGGGATCCAAACACATATTGGGAAGCTCCTATTGTTTGTTCAAATTTTAAATGTCAATAAGGAATGCTTTAGACACTTCTCTATTTAAGTCTTGTTCAAATTTTCATAGGTTAGAGTCTTTCATTGTCAGTTTCTTGGTTTGACAAGCTGTGCCCACGTCACTTGGTCAAGCACTTGCAGATGAGTTTGGAATCAAGTTTTTGGAAATTGTGAGTGGGCTCTCTTATAAGCTGGAAATAGCTGAACGTCTCGTGGATGGAAATTTCAAAGGCAGATGCTGTTTTATGGTAATATGTCGTTTTAGTTACATTAGCTGTCAGTATTAATTTTGTCATTTGTCCGCTACTTCTTTTGGGGGCAGAGTGCCAAAACAAACAAAAGACATTTCTTGCCATTGCAAGGGATATAAAGTTGCAGCTTGTAGATACTAACTCTAAACTTGAAGTGAGTTCTCTTGATTCTCATTGTTGTCAGTTCTAGCTAATACATTGAGCTGGGTGGATATCTGACTTGACCACATTTGTAGCCACCCAATTTGAAAATCAAGCCCGATCTAGGCAGGGGTCCATCGGAGGATGCACACTATAGTTGAAAGTGAGGAGCTTGGTTGTAATATCTTGGCTTGTCTTAAAATTTTCTACTTGCATTCAGAAGTCTGTCTGATGGTAGCAGGAACTGTTGAGGGCTTTGTCAATGATACTCACTGTGAATTATTCATATTTTAAAGTGGTCTTCAGTGCAGCTGCTAGCTTTTGAGTTGAAATTCACATGGACCCAACAAATGGAGAGGAATATTTTCAATTTTACATATAACGCACCTTATGGATGGTGAAGCAATAGAGAACTGTACTCTACATGTGGGTTCTTTAAAAAGCCATCCCATAATGTTGCTCACCATTCCCAAAGATTCATATAAATATTTGTGTATAAAATAGGCATTGCTATAATACTTTGCATATTTCAAAGTGAAACTAGGTTTTGTTCTGATCTATTTTTGCCATTTTTTTACATAGTTGGAAGCTTTTTTTTCCTTCGCTCGAACGCTTGAAAGATTTCACTTGGAAAATGCTCGTCCCCTTGCATATGCATGATTCAAAGCATAAAGAATGTATTTTCACTATGCTTTCACAAGATATGTGGCACTTCAATTAGAGTGGATCATGCATTAGCTTTAGCTTTTCATAGCCTTCATGACTTGAGGCTAGATGCCTTGAAGCTTCCTCATCTAGCATCCCTTTCCATTTGATGTAAAATATGATTGAAGCAATATTCTTCCCTTACCCTTAGGATCTTTTTCCCAAAACACTCAATTGCAACTTTATAACATTCATGGGGTCTTAGTTTTCAAGCTTGGACAATTGTAAATATGTGTGAAAAAAACAAGCAAATCCATAAGTGATTCTAACAGTGGGATTTGTTAACCTCATGTATTGAGTATTAGCCTATCTAGATTTGGCCACATGGCCAAATCTCTCTATGTCTACCTCTACACCTAAGTTAGGGCAAACCATAGTGAGAGATTGCTATATTATTCATAAACTACCACAATGTTGTCATGTAAAATGCAATCAAGATTTGTGGCCACACGGCCAAATCTCTACCTAGTGGTAGATTTGGCCAATTGGACTCTGATACCACATTTAAAATTGTGGCTAATTTCTCTATGCAATGGAATAAACTAGATGGTTAGGGTGTGTAATGAAAGAATCTAGCGAGGAGAAGGGAAGCTATAATTCAAAACTTTTGACTATGTGTCCATAAGATAGAAGTCACAAAATGCCAAACTCAAGAGAGATGGGCAAAGGTAGAGTAGTTCCAACTCATATTATATTGCAAAAGTCTGAGTCAAACAAGCTTTACTAGAGATCCCAAAACTAATAGCGGAAGTGAGAGAGGGAGAGAGGAGGGCACAAGATATAGCTACATGTACGCTAAGTTGTATTGAACATGAACATGAAGATATACATGTGAACCCCTTAGGGTTAGGGTTAGGGTTAGGGTTTGTCCCTATTGCCCTAGTGGTATGGTGCAATTTACACCATCCTCAACACCCCCTCTAAATTGCACTGGGTAAGTAGAGGGTGCATGTACAAGACCTTTTGTGAATTTTGTTTGGTGCATATGATAGCATCCAAAACTGAAAAGAAATCAGAGTATATGTGTGTGTGTGTGAGCACGATGACTACATAGTGGAAGCATGTACAATAGTACAACTTATGAGATCATCATGCATTTCCCCCTCTTAAGTTGTCAGTCATCCTTAACCTTTGGGAATGAAACCCAGAAGATAGGCTGAAGGGAAGAGGAAGGAAATATGCAAAAAGTCAAGTCCACCACTGGTGACTGCATGAATGCCTGCATGTGGTTGCATGCTGAACATGTCATGTGTTGCCATGGATTGCGTAGTTGCTTTGGAGAAGAGGCATCTAAATCTAAAGCTAGTCAATGTAGCTACTATGAAAAAGGAATCTGATAGGTTGTGACAAACAAGGGTCTCACCAACCCAAAAGAACTGAGAGCAATGTGTGAGATATGCTACAGCAGAGCTATAACCTCTATTGAATAATGCGGGGTCAAAGAAGACCGCATAGTCGGTGTGGACAGAGTGATTCAGGGGCTAAAAATATGGGTCTGAAGGTGCAGGTATGATATAACGCTACTCTACTGAAGAAGAGGCCCGTAAAACTGACAAGGTATAGTGGCCTATCAAACCTATGTGCTCAACCATCATGAGCTAAAGGTTGTCTAATGTGTGCATGGCTAAACATCCATCAGCATGGAATGTAGCATTTGTCAAAGGCTTGTTAAGAAGGAGTTGATAGTTTAAAGGCCTAGAAGCCTAAAATATAACTAAAAATGCATAACATGTCCCTGAAGCATATGCGGTGCCGAATGCTGATGTCGGGATAGATTTATAGTCCTAGATCCCCAACCACTAATTTGCATCAAGTATGGACTGAATATGATAGCCATAAGTGCATGATGAAACATTGAGTCTCCCCATGTTGTGCTATGGTTGAACCTGAGGATGTCCATTGCACTGGGGTAGTACTGCACTGATGCATAAATATCCTTATGCTGAGGAATGATCTACTGATTGGAAAAGGTGGTGATCTGGATCCAAGGAAGGTGCAATGTGGCATGACTAAGCCGATGCTCGAATGTCTTGAAGAATGATGTGCTAATCTCTATTGCTCATGGAATCTATGTCTAAGGTATGCTCTATAGAGGTGAAAGCATCAATGATGGATACTAGAATGGAATTACCTAACGAGCTAAATGCACTATGGCATAAATTTCTACATGCGATAGAAGATGTGAGTGCCTCATACTGAGGACTTACCTACTACTGAGTAACTGCATGATCATAACTGCTAAACTCCTGCTACATATCTGCATCTGGTGTGATAGTAAGTGGGGTCAGATCCATGTATGAATGTGATGGTTGTACATCACTAGAGTCAGACTGCGCTGATCTAGATGGGACTACCTCATGCTGAGGGCTTAATGTCAAATGTGCCTCATGCTAAGGGTTTATCGAAAAATGTGCATGATCAAAAACTGTGAGATGATTGATGCTAACATGTGGAACATATGTGTCCAATCTCTCAAGGCCAATGAGGCTTGAGTCATCATCGTCGTAAATTGGTACATACCCTATGGCTTTAAATGGTCAAAGAAGTTTCTCTTTCCACTCACAAATCTCGTTCGGAGTCATGAATGGTGTAATATCAATTGCATGATGTGAATAGCTCCATGTTGGAGGCAGTCTAGTGCTTTGTCCAAGAGGCTTACCCATGTACGGCGCGAGTGTCTATCTACCAATGAGAACACTATAAAAGGCTAGCACTGAGGGGCTTATGCTGAACTGTCAAAACCAAGTCATGGTGAGAGAACTACATGTGTGTGCAAAGTATCAAGCCTATAAAATGATGGTGATAGCTGTGTGTCGAGATAGCCAAGAGGTTATGTAAGGTTAATTTGTATGCATGTAGGAACCAATGCCAAAAATAGTCAACAAATATGACTTTACATGGGTGGCATGTGTGTGTGCAAGAAGAATGAAACTATCCTAAATCCGAGAAGGAGAACTCTGCTAAGTGTCACACTGAGGTGCTGAAGTGCCAAATCCCAAGAGAACTAAACTGGTGTCAGATGTGTGAATGTGTATGCCAATGATAGATCCGATAGGACTGACATCCCTAGAGACTAATCGGGTAATGTGGCAATGGTTGACTTGGCTTGGTGGAGTTGGATCTCCTCTATGATTGTGCTAGTCTATAGCTAGACTACATGTCGAGGCGCAAAATGCAGCAAATGAATTTAGTTCTTTCATTTTTATGTGTTGGGCATACTGCAATGGATCAGGAGGTGGTTCAAATGATCAAGAATCAATGATACTGCCTTGTGGATAGTTAGATTTTAGATCTAAGGTGCTCACTGCTGTGTAGAGCACAATCTGGCAATCATTTTTTCTTTTGGATCACCATGAAATTCCACCTAGATCAAAAGTTATGGCTCCCAGAGGATGGCCAATTTTTTATCCCAAGAGGGTTATCAAAATGATGTGATGGCATGGAGGGTGATGTGGCAAACTGAGATCACATGTAGAAATGCATTTTTAGATTTCTCAATAATAAAGGCTCCTTCATATAAATAGGTGTTTTTAGAAGCCCATACATTGAAAAGATATGGGATGAAAGGAAGAGAAACATTATCCTATTATCCATCTAAAGAGATCACCAATGGTGTTGATTCATTAGAGGTACATTATATTATCTTAGTTTTATGAATATAATTAGTTCATATATGAAAGATAAGCATGGTTAAGATTAAATTGACTTATTTGTGTTTTTTTATTGCATAGGATCCTAATCCAAGTGATGTTTGGGATAATAACATTTCTTATCCAAGAATGCTTGTACCCACAAAAAATATTACATGTGGCTAATGGTTTTGTGAAATTGGTGATTGAAACCTATGTATAATGAGAAGACTATTGAGTTGCAAAGAACTTGCTTCAGGAAAAGGATAAGCTATGGATTCCTTACAAGAACAACTAACGATTTGAGAAAAAAATTACTGCTCCACATTTGGTGAATCTCTTACTTATTTTCACATGAAAGATGATTCACACACACACACACACAAAATGACATTAAAATTTTATTTATGAGATTCTTATTAATACCAAAAACATGACATTAAAGTTAACTTTTACTAGCTTTTAAAAATAGCCAAAAATTAACATGAATGTGCGATTTCAAAGGCTAAAATGTTACATTGAAGAACTGTTATCCATCAAAGAGGTTTATTGTCTATGTCTTAACAATTTCTCAAAATTCTTATGCATAGTAGTACTCATGTTATGCAGTGTAATGAATTCATCAAAACTTTTAAGCGCACTACTCAATTTACACTTGGTGTTTGAAAGAATAACTTGTAAGAAACTTAGCAAAACAAAACATTATACTTGATAACATATATTATTCATTAGTTGATTAAGAAATAATGAATAAATTTTGTCACACATATGTTAACAATATTATAGATTTTTTTCAAAAGGTTTATGGATCATTGAATATAGTAGAAAGAATTCACATGAAGAAGCAATATTGATTATAGTATTTAACTATTAACTGGAGTGGAAAATACAGTAGTGCAAACAACTGAGATACATGTTTGCCATGTAAAATCTATTTATTTTTCATAATTATTATTGCAAATACTATAACCTTTTTTTTTAACTTTATGTACAGATATCTTAAACAAATGATCTAATAATGAATTCTTTACCTTCTTGAATGTATCTTTGTAGGCTGCTATTTTTCAAAGGGGGCAATGAGTAAAGATTTTACACAAGGATTCACAAGACATAGTTGTATTAGGGACACGAATTAGTTTAGATTCTACATAGATTTCATAGTGTACCCACAAGAGTTGGTTATGTAATAGTTTGAGTTGGTTATGTAATAGTTTGAGTTGATGATGTAATCATTATGGATGCTTGTATATTCAAAGACAATGACGAGTCAAGCCATAGGCTTGAATGTTGCTTGGAAACTCTCCCAAGGGGTCACTAAGAAATATGTAAGATAGTGCGTGTGATCAATAGAAGGGGTTTAATATTTTTATGGAGTTACAAAAAATATACATACATAAGGGGTTTTTTAATTCAAAAAGTGAAAATTTTCATACATAAGACATACTTTAACCATCTAAAAACTTACAAAAGGGGTGTATATTATAGGTTATAAAAACTTGTAGGTAGGGGATTATTTTAATACCCCTTGATCACACGTGTTATATGGGATTTTTACATAGTAGCCCCCCCAAGGAAACTCTCCATGTAGCATCTTTATAATTTTACATTTCTTTTTAGTGTTAATAACGTTAGAAAAAATAGTACATTCGTATCAAATTTTACAATTAAAAAGCTCTTAAATGACACTTTTATGTTGTTTATGACATAAGAAATGTCAATTGTGTTTCCGTATCTTGCCATTTATAACATAATAAAGAGCAACTTACATGTCACATTATTGTGGCCATTTTCAACATGAAAAATGGCAATTTTTATGTCATCTTTTTCCATTTCAAATATAATAAATGCCAACTTTTATGTCACATTTTGCCATTTCAAACATAATAAATGGCAACTCTTATTGCATATTATTTCTATTTTTTTCACATTTGATCTCAAATGTAGTTTCATTTCATACATTAAAAATGGGGGGGGAAATGGTAGTTTTGGCCTGAGGGAGTCCCCCTTGTGTAGAAAATGTATACAATGTGCATTTAAAAGGTATATATAAAACCCTTCTGTAACCCCTTTTCCCTATTTCATACTCCTATTGCCAATTTTTGGGTCAATACTTGTATTTCTCCTATAAATATGAAATTTGGAAAGCTTGTATTTTTTCCCCTTCTCTTGTGTATGTCAATGCAAGTTAAAGTGGACACTACTTGTGTGTGTAGACACTACCTCTGTGTGTGTGTGTGTGTGTGTGTGTGTGTGTGTCCATTTGTACTTTTTCCTCTTGTACATTTCAATGTAGCTTGGAGGAGACACTACCTATGGATTTGGATTTGACCATATCCTGATCAAAATTAACCAATGATGTGATCACTTGGATTTAATTTGTGTGTCCATTTTTTGTAAATAATTTTCATTCCCCCTAGTTCTATGCGAATGCTCACATGAAACTATCGTAAAATCAATATTCCATTTTCCATTGTGGATCTTCATTCTTCATCATGCTAACCACTTCTAAAGCAAGCTCCACAAAATTATTCTCCGTTCCTCTTTTTCCCTAGTCAACATACTTTCCTACTCTTCATGAGTTTTAGATAGCAACCTATTACAAAGACACTTCGAGAATATTTTTCACATTCCACCATTGAGTTTATATTCATATTGTGAAAGTTTTTTACAACTCTCCATCTCATCCATGTTACCTTCTGCACATGACACAAACTTAGTTTTTCTCATAAGAGTCTCTCTCTCTCTCTCTGTCTCTCTGTCTCTCTGTCTCTCTCTCTCTCTCCAACTAGATGATTTATTCTCATGACCATTTACCAAGATTAGGAGGCCAAGAGATTCAAAAGTGCTTCTAATAACACATTGCCAAAAAACTACCAAATAACTATACAACCAGCTACTCTTATAGGTTGGAATGCTCCTTAGACTTGGGTCCAAACCATGCGGAGTGTTCCTAAGGCTATATTTCTTAAAGATGATGCACTATACGTCTTTATTTTTTTGATAATTTGGTGAGGGGAATGACAGACCATGTCAATAGACTTGAGTGCTCCTAAGCCTAGATTGCTTAGAGACTATGTAGTAGGCATTATTGTGAGCATTCTACTAGGGGAATTGTAGATCATGTGAAGAGATTAGAGTGCTCCTGAGATTAAACTACTTAAATAAAAGCATAAATGACTTGATTTGATGATCATTCTACGAGGGGTATTGCAGACCATGTTATGAGACTAGAGTTCTCTTGAGGCTAGATTTCTTACAAACTACACATTTGACTCTTAAGAACATTCTACTAGGGGAATCATAGACCGTGTTAAGAGACCAGAGTGCTCCTAAGGCTAGATTCCTTAGAGACATGCATTAGATGACTTAATTCTTGTGAGCATTATACAAAGGGAATCATAGATCATTATAAGATACCCGAGTGCTCTAGAGGCTAGATTGCATATAGGCTATACATTAGATGAAGTGACTCTTATGCTCAAGGGGGTCACTACATATAAAACCTATATATCACATGCGTTCAAGACCTATTTGTAAAACCCCTTATTTGTAAATTTAACTATCATGAATAAAACACACCCATTTTCTTTTCAATATGTAAATACTCCCTTGATATGATACCCTTCTATATGTGAAAAATGTGTAAAAAGGGAAATTTAAAAACTCCTTCTGTTGAACCCATGTTCTATGCTTACGTATTTATGAGTGACCCCCCTAAGCCCTTATGAACATTCTTCTAGAGGGCCATGTCAAGATATTGGAGTGCTCCCAAGGCTAGATTTCTTAGGGACTATGCATTACTTTGCTAGGGGATTCATGGATTATGTAGGGGCTATGCATTACTTTTCTAGGAGATTCATGCACTATGGTTAGACATAGTGCTTCCAAGGCTCTTACTACTCGTGCATGCAAGTCTGGTTCCATACACCACTTGCTTGATTTCCACTATAAGCTTTTATCTCCTCTCAAAATTAGTACCATCCATGCTATACTTATCAAGAATACTTAGGGAGAAGCTATAGAAAACATTTATGAAGAGCTTTAATGGCTTCCATCTCAAGAGCATAATGACCATTCAAGTTGAACTATTGTGATAGGATGTAGAGCATGAGCTTCACGACGGGTAATAGATGCAAAAGCCTTAGAGAGTTTTATATATTTCACTTTCCCTTACTCTATGAATTCTTCATCTCCTTAGCCTTCAAACACATATATTTAACACTAGTTTGATGGAAGGATAGAAAATGACGTAGGACACTTTTATATCTTGTTAGCTTAGCCAATTCCTATAATTATTCAAAGGCATTGATAAGGCATTTTGGATTTTGGTTATTTGCCATAATAGCTTATGTGTTTTAAAAAACTTGGATTATTATGGACGATTGAGTCTTGAACTTATTACTTTGAGCTCTACCTATTTAAGGTCAACCTAACACTAAAATTTCAAGCTATCTTGTCAGCTTTTAGACAAAATGTCCATAATTTACTAATAGTAATGATTTTTGTTAGAGTTTGTAAGTCCTAGATTCGAGGGATAAGTATAACACATATGTTTATATTTCTTTACTTATATATAATCATACTTAGTATGGCCTCAAATGTAATTTTAGTAAAGGATAACAACGAGGCGATATTCGATCTTTTGACATGTCTAACAAATTTCTAACTCAATTGTCCTTTGTATATGTTCAATTGTCCTTTGTATATGTTTTCAATAGGATATTATGGAGTAGCATGAGTATTTAGGGGACCTAATATCATGTAGACCACCAAATTCACACCTTATTTTGATTGTTACTTATGTTCAAGTCATACTAGTTTTAAATTTATATGTAGAACACTTACATATGAGATAATTCAAAACTATAAAAGCGAGATTTAATGTGCAACCTATTTTTATGGTTAAGCTTTAGACTAGTTAAGCTCTTTTGGTTGTAGACTTTATTGTGGTGTGGTTACTTTTTCCTATAATAGAATTTTATTATTGCTAAGATATGAAACTATTTGGCTTTTATGTGTAGTATATAAAGATGCTCATTTATGAAATGCGACTTACAAATGAAACCACCACTCTCGTTAATTGCTAAATCAATCTTGCCAAAATTATTTTTTAACAAGATTTTATCACTCTTAGATGTTTGAGATACTTATAAACACTTTGTAAAAAAATGCTAGCTCATTTAAATCATTGTTATTTTTAAGCAAGCTAGAAAAAATTTCTATTTCAATACTACCTGGGTGAACAACTGTGTTATCATACATTTATCAAAATTTTCTAACCACATGTAATGGCTCCTTTTATTATTCAAACATAGTCCTATGAGTCTAACTTAAGATCAAGCGTGGGGATCATCAAAAAGCACAGCTGCACCAAGTTGTAAGTTTTTGCCAAAAGGTGAAAAAGACACTTTTATGTCTTGTTATGCTACCGAAATAGTGTGAACTAAAATATTGGGGAGCCTAAAAAACCAAGAAGTCCTTTCTAGACATGATAGTTTAACACTAAGAAATGCTTCTACATCAATCCCTCGAAACCACAAATGAAGGAAGAGACTTACAGTGATGTAAACTATAAATATGATACTAATAGTAGAGATTGGTAGAGTATAGATCAAGCCTCTTCAAAATGGTCTCCTAGGAGAAAAACACGTGCAAGATCTCCTTTGTATAAGGGTTGTAAACCCCATGCATACATCACAAATATTTTTCCATAAACTGGAATTTGGAGCTTTGAATCTTTACCTTTCTATCACCACTGCTTGATGGTGAATGAGAAGTTGGTAATTGAGTCTCCAATGAAGTTTGCAAAAGTGTGTTGATGCATAATACAAATAGTAAGGTTTGGATCACTTGGATCTTATAGCCTTGGACATTCACAATAACTCATATAGAAAGACCAAGAGTGCTGGAAATCGATTTATGAAAGAAAACAATATGGCCTAATCGTGTCTTTCATTGCCATTGCCACTTAAAAAAGTCAATCATTTCCATAGAAAGAATGATTGTGCTAGAATTCAAGGGTGCACCCACTTTACATCTTCCTCTCTTGCTCTACTTCATACATATATATATATATATTTATATTTATATTTATATTTATATATACATACCTTTTAATATATATATATATATATATATATATATATCTTTTACACTACCACGTGAAGGAGTCAACTACCACATGAAAGGCTAGTACACCGAGTGTGTCATCATATGCATTAAAAGAATTCATAAGAACCCAAGGCATGCTACCAAGGACAAGTAGGCTTTAAAGGTTCTATTGTAATTCAAGCATAATTACATAAGGTATTTACTTAATTCTATCAAGATTGCAACTCAAAGATTATTTCCTTGTGTATTAGGAAGTTGCTAAAATTTTAAGGTTAACAATATATACGATTTGTATTTCTTCCCTCATCTAGACATCCATTTTAAAGCACCTCCTATTGAAGCTGAAACTTTGATAGTGCTTCCATTTTTTGTTCGAAACTTCGCTCGCATAGCACCAAGGGCTAGGAGCCTTAAATTTTTTTGCATAAAGCAAATCAAAAAATGAAACAACAATAGACCAAAGCACCAAGGACCAAGAGCCTCAATATTTTTTGCATAAAGCGGATCAAAAAATGAAATAAACAACATATGCTCATCAAAAGTAAAAGTTATCAATCGTCTAACTCTGATTTGAATGGGAAGTGTTGCCCTAGGAATCTATTGTCTCCCTCTAGATTTGTCATATAGTGTGAGTTTAGGGGAAAGTAGCAAATTTAGTATATCTTAAATGGCGGCTTCATAATATTCTCATTAGGCTTGCCAATGGTTGGCTAAGGTTGCAATGCCCAAAATTGCACATGAACCAAAGGTACACAAAACACAAATAATGCCATTAGCTTGGAGAAACATGCATATTTAATACTAGAAAGATATCAAATCATTGATAAGTCCCATTTACATTGTGTCCTTGCTACCTTCTATCAAATTAGAGTGGGCTTAGGAGATAAAGTGATCTATGACCTCACCAGCTAAAGAAACAAGGACTGTTACATTCTAGAAAAAATGCAAAAACTTGAATGGATCATTAAGATGACACCATCTTGATCTAAAACGTAAGATCATTTAAGATGACACTGTCTAGATCTAAAATGTAAATACATCAAATTTCCATCCTTGTAGACAACAAAGGAAAGAAGATCTACAAAAAGGAACACTAACTTGGTGGCTACTGATTTTCAAAGTAGACTCAGCACTCAGTTGACAATGTACATGACCATGAGCAATTGATATAGAGACTCCTTGGCCATGGCTTGCTATGAACACTAATTCAGCATCTCAAATAGGAGTGGATGAAGGAAAACAAGGGCTGAAGTAGAATGGACCAGAATTAAAGCTCAACCATAGCTTTTGACGATAGGATTTCATAAGACTCTAGCAATGCTCTGGATAATGCTTGTGTGATGCTTGATTCTATAAATAGGATGATGTTTCAAATACTAGCCAACTAAAATGTGACCATTTATCTTCTCTGTTGATGTTTGGACTAATCGGACACTACACCTTCATATGCTTTTTTAATGCCTCTCATGTACTCTATCAACACTCTATCCATCCTTCTTGTAACTCCTTATTTTTGCCCCTATCTTTTTCTATGGTGAAACTCCAATCGACATTGTTCACATGCTTGGCTTCTTACACTTGCAGCCCCACTCCTACTTTGTTGCTTCACTACCTTGCCAATATGATAATGGATTTATCCCTTTCCTTTTCCCTCATCTCTGCTTGTGCTTGAAAAAGATGAACAACTTTTATTCTCGCGGTCTTTCTTCATCAGGTTTCACTCTTCATTGTGCCATCTTGGGCTAGCATTTGGTCTGGTCTTATCTGGATGCGTTGACCTGGCTAATTTCCTAAAACCTTTGACAATTGAAATGATCAAAACCTTTACGATTAGTATATGCTATAGCAGTTGACGAATCTGCATCGCAATTGATCACATAAAATTATTTCACCACGTTTTAAGCTTCCTAAAACGTCAAGCTAATATAGCTCCCCAGATATGTAGAAGCCTTCAGTTTTGTAGCTATTCATTATAGTCGAAAGCCTTGGTCAATCACGCGGTCAAGGAATGGGGTTGACGAGAGGGGAAAAGCAATTGACAGAAAGAGGGAGGGTGAAATGGCAAGGAAGGCATGACAATGCATAGGAAGAATGGCAATGAGGAGACACAGAGGATGACAAGAGAAGACGAAGGATGGCAATGCCATCCAATAAGGCAAGGGACATAGGCATGACATAGGTTTAGGTTTCCCGCTACTATTCATTTTATTTGAATGTGACACGTATAAAGAGACAACCTAGAGCTATTGAGAGAGAAGTTAGTCAATTATAGATTGTATGAATTTTGTTAGAAAAAAAATTCTATAAAATTTTCCTTTTTTTATTAAATTCCTCATATGAAATCTATTTATACTAAGTAATTATTCCCTATGTTAAATGCATTTGTTAGTTTACGTGGACCTCTCATGCTTTGAGGACACCATGTTAATAAAAAAATTCAAAGGGGGTTACCATTATATTATGTACTGAAGATTTACCAGTATGCCCCCCCCCTTACATGAAAAATCAAAAGTGCCTACAACTCTTCAACACATGATACATCGCTATTGACTAATTTTTCAATCACATTGGGAACACTTCCCCCTTATGTACAAATACATTATAGCCCCATACATCAAGTATAAACCTAAAGAGTTCATAATTTTACACAATTTATATATGACTAATATTGTTAATTGATTAGTTAATTTTTTAAATACTATTATTTTAAAAATATATCTTTTGGTCATTTTTTAAAAGTTTTGCATAATTTGTAATACTAATATATTGTCAATACAATTGGGAACTATGTGTTTTTGGAAATACTATGTACGTTATGATTTGTAATTATATTAATAGTAACTATATCTTATTATTTTGAATTGTCATTGAGTTTCTTCAAAAACCAAAAACATTTCCTAATAATGAGTGTGGCTCCCATAAAAAATTAAAGAACTCTACAATACCAATTCCCATATAGATTAAATCAAACCAAGGAAATGGAGAAAAGGAACACTCTATCTACTATCTAAATCTAAAAGAATAAGAGCACAAGAAAAGAAGAGTCCCCTATTACCTCTAAGATGAAAGAAAGCCCTAGGAATCCTAAAAGATGGGTGAGGAGGAGCAATACTAATAAGAAAGGATCTAAGAAATCTTAAGCTCTCTTTTTGTATAAGCGTTTTCTAGAAACCTTCTTCAAAAAAGATAAGTATATGATGTTAGCCATGTATTTTGTTTATCACAATCAAAATTAAATGTACATTGATCATGATGTAAAACATGTAGTTTGTTTCTCAATAAAGAATTGCCTTCTCCAAGGATATCATATCAAATTTGTCCTTTGAAATTGGCAATGTGCATGGAATCTGCATAGGATACAGTCTAATTCTTCACACCATATGAAATACACCTGGTGAAGGTCTTTTTTGATCATGTTCTTTTTGCATACCATATTAAGGTTAGTATGTTATAACAATAAGTCAATTCTTTTTTTTTTGGGTTAATCATGATACAATGCATGCACAAAAAAGACATGGTTCCATTGATCTTAATTATCCTCCCAACAAAGCCAAAGGATTGGATTGAAATTTACAATCCACTTATAGGGATATACCACGGAAATGTGTAGGGAAACAAAAAAGATACACTTGTATCACACAAGTGGTGCTTGGTCCTTGCACTCACAAGGCACGGGCTAAGGGTCATCCATTGGCCCTAGTCAAAGTGTGCATTGAGTTACTTCTAGGATCTCCATGATATATTGGCAACAATAGCACGTTGTATTGATGATTTTATGCAATCTTGAATAGCCAAAATTTTAAATATAAACAACCCCCAAATTATTGTCATTCTAATGAACATTAAACATTAAAACCAAATTGTACTTGATTGTAGCAAGTCATCTTTTGGTGCTTAAGTGTAGCCTACTTTTCAAAACGAATATTTAATATTCTAATGAAAATTTCAAATGTATATATCTACTATATTATTTTTTGGTGAATTTTCATGGAATTGTTTAAAATTTTATAATCGTAAAGGCTAAACTTAGCTCTATTTTTAATTTCTGTTCAAAGATCCTTGCCCATGTATTGAGCTTCTTATTTGCATAGGAGCATATAAAATTTCACAAGCCTTATAAAACTTTGCTTATTGACAAAACTATGCAAAAAAGTCATCCTTGTTACTGACCCTTTTATTTCAAGTTCTCAACAACTGTTCTCCCATCAATTCTTAGGCTCTTGAGTCTCTCTCTCTCTTGTGATTTCATTCAAAATTAAAAAATCCAAATTCCATGCCTTACTGCTAATTCCTCACACACTAAGGTTTGACCTTTATGCCATTGCATATGCAATATTTTCTTGCCTTAGTAGTGCTTTATGCATATCACTTGTGTCAATAATGCATTATTCAAGTTGCTTGTCTCATTCTCTATACCTTGTCTTTATTGCTTTTGATTTGGAGGCAAGGAGGAAACCTAAACCTTTCATCAAGTGGTCTTGCAAACAAGCCTAGGGTACTAGTTATAGTTTTTCATCTTCTATTGATGCAAAATAAATCATAATATTTTTGGCCCAAAATGATGATGGTGCTTGATTTTTTCTACCACTTGGCTACCAAGAAGAGTCGAAGGAGTTTTAGCAACCTTGCTAAGGCACTCAACATCCAAGTGTCATCCTTAATGCTGTTAGTATTGCACAGCATCAACAACATGAATCCTAAGAGTTCAATGTCTTTGGTGGGAATCCGAAGAAAGAGCAAATGTGCGATGAGGTGGCACGATTAAGGGGAGGCAAACAACATCTAGAGGGCCAAAGCAATATCAAATGGCGCGATTACACTAGCAAGCCTTGGTACGCTGCCCAGTAAATGGGTAGGGGAACGTAACGCTGCCGTGAAGGTCCAGTTAAAGTGGCAGTGGCCATAATTTTTTTGAACGTGCCAAGTTGCCAACTCACCTGGGCACATGCAACCCAGGTGGTCTTCTCTCCAGAGTCATCCACACTCCAGTTTCACCTCCCCCGCTCACACCCGTCCTGTAGCCTCGTCCAATTTTCCCGCTTCATCCATCGCGCCTCCCTTCACCTGACAATGTGCGCGTGCCTCCCCTCCATTCGGACTCCCACTTGACAACACGTGCACGCGTCTCCCCTCCGTTCTGACTCCCGCCTAACAACACTTTGCTTGAAGTTCGTCTTCTCCCAGTACGTGGCGTGGATTTTCGTATTCTCCCCAGATTTCCATCTGCTCGAAGTCCATTCGTTTGATAGCTGTGCAAATTTCCATCACACTCGAAGTTGGTCCAGATCTCCCCAGCACTCAGATTTCCGTTTGACAGCATCCAGTCAAGATTCCCTCACTTGACGGAATTCCACCTGAGGAGTGAGCACATCATACATGTATTTGTGATTTTATTTTTATTTTTTTGAAATTAGAACATACTCACTCTCTAAAATCTCTCTCTCTCTGCACATTCATTCTCTCCACATTTGAGAAAGATATATTTCTACTAATAATTTAGTAGAAATATCTCTTTCTCAAATGTGGAGAGAATGAATGTGCACATTTGAGAAAGAGATATTTCTACTAATAATTTAGTAGAAATATCTCTTTCTCAAATGTGGAGAGAATGAATGTGCAGAGAGAGAGAGACAGAGACACAGAGAGAGAGAGAGAATTATTAATTTAAAAAGTTATTATTTCTAAAATTATTAATTAAAAAAGTTATTAGTAGAAATATCTCTTAGAAATATCTCTTTCTCAAATGTGGAGAGAATGAATGTGCACACAGAGAGAGAGAGAGAGAGAGAGAGAGAGAGAGAGAGAGAGATTTTAATATGTTTTTATAACAAAGAAATTTTTAACGTTATAATAATATATTTTTTATAAAATTTTTAAATATATTTTATGATCATAATAGTTCCATAATCATTTAAGATAATAATATTATAGTATGTTTTTAAGATAATATAAATTTATAAGAGAAATTTATTATGTTTTAAAGATACTATTTTTAAAGATGTTTTTAAATGAAGCAATTCGATAATAATAATTAATATTTTTAGTAATAATTCTTAGGTGTTGTACATCTTACTATGTTTTTAAATCTCTCTCTCTCTCTCCCTCTCTCCCTCCCTCCCTCCCTCCCTCTCTCTCTCTCTCTCTCTCTCCCTCTCTCCCTCCCTCCCTCCCTCTCTCTCTCTCTCTCTCTCTCTCTCTCTCTCTCTCTTTCTCTCTTAATATTATATCAAAAACATATAATATAAATAATTGTTTTAAAAACATATTTTAACATAAATTTTAAGCAATTGTATCTTAAAAAGATTAAAAATAATAGTATCTTGACAATTGTTAAGATACTATTATTTTTCCTATGTTTTTAATAATAATTCTTAGGTGTCGTACATTTTAATATGTTTTAAAATCTCTCTCTCTCTCTCTCTCTCTCTCTCTCAATATTTCAATATAAAAAATATATTATATTAAAACATTTAAAATTTAATATAAAAACATTATATGTTTTTATTATTTTAAAAACATTTTTTAACATAAAATTTAAGCAATTGTATCTTAAAAAGATTAAAAATAATAGTATCTTAACAATTGTTAAGACACTATCTTTTTAATATTTTTAAGATACTATTATTTTTCATATGTTTTTAATAATAACTCTTAGGTGTCGTACATTTTAATATGTTTTTAAATCTCTCTCTCTCTCTCTCTTTGTGTGTGTGTGCACGCGCATGCAAGGCAAAAAATGATATTTTATTGATTATGCTTTATTGAATGGTACTCTCTCTCTCTCTCTCTCTCTCTCTCCCCCTCTCCCTCTCCCTCTCCCTCTCCCTCTCCCTCTTCCTCCCCCTCGCCCTCGCCCTCTCCCTCTCCCTCACCCTCTCCCCTCTCTCCCTCTCCCTCGCCCTCTCCCCTCTCTCTCTCCCTCTCCCTCTCCCTCTCTCCCTCTCTCTGTCCCTCTCCCCCCCCCCTCTCTTTGTCTCTCTTTGTCTCTCTCTCTCTCTCTCTTTTAAGTAGACTTTGCAGTATAAACCAATTAATCATGCCATTTAAATTACTCCCTCTAAACCCTTCTCACTAGTTGATCATGGGATTTTATTTTTAGTAGACGTTGCCACATATAGTATTTGTGCCTTTCACGATTCAATTGCTTGAGGTAGCAATAGAAAGAAGATAGTTCAAAGCAAAGGTTCAAGAGGAGTGCAAATGACTAGGATCTTGCTATGAGAATGAAATGATCATGTACATGTGAAGGCATTAAAGAATGAATGAAGCATGAGAGAGACACATGAGGAGAATGTGAAATAGGGCACGTGGAGCTCACGGATGGAAGAGAGGTCACTTTTAACAAAATCATCAAGAGGGACCTAAACCATCTTACCAAAGACCATTTGGGATAGAACCCTTAGTGTTATGTTAATAAGAAGGACCAAAACCCACCTTTTACAGAAGTCAAGAACTCTTCCACTGCCCTGTTCAAGGATGTGGCCTGTGTTATTCCGTCCTGGCCAGGTGGCAAGAAGAGAGCCAAGGCTCTTCTTCCATGTCTAAGGAAAGTGACCCAAGTATCTTTATGAACAGAATATTTAGAACCCCCATAGACGAATCAGTATCTTCCAGCACAGCATTAGAGTGTTTGCAGCTGATTTGGAGCTGTGTATTTTTGGGTCTCTCTGCAATTCCCCCAGGGATAAATAAGTACAACGTTCGAACCAGAAATTTTGCTCTGAGGTGCAAAGCAGGGTTTTGAGATTGTGCAAGGATCTTCCTCTGTGTCACTTGCAAGCTTTGAAAGGGTTTTGAGATTGGGCTTTCAAAGGTATGTTTTATCTTTCTTGTATAGTGATCAGAGAGGTGCTTCTGCATGTTGTGTTGGAGACCGATGCATTTCCATCTTTCTGTATTCCTGTATCAGAATTTTGCTGATTACCAATACCAAGAGTGAAAGATCTTCTCCATAGTAGCGTAGATCTCTCTGTGCAGAGCCTTTCCTTCAAGCTCCTCTTTCTCCAGTTGGGTCACTCTGTCTCTCCTCTCTTTCATCATCCGCGCGATCTGCGCGGGACTTTGGATCTGTGATCGTGGTCCCTTTTCGCATAATGGGCGGAGACGCTTCGTTCGTTTTTGTTCTTTTCTTGAGATGACCTTCAAATCAACTGAGATTTTGGAAAGGTTGCGACGAGACTTTATCAACTTCGTATAGTGCTTATATTGTTGACAGTCTCCGCAGGCTTTGCAATCGCCTACACCATAGAAGTTTCAGGAGCTCTTGTCGACAATGGTGGCGAAGGGACCTGCGGCTCGCGAATATGAGTGCCAGCCGCTCCTCGGTAAGATTCGCTTTCCATGTGATTAGTCTTCATCTTGATGGTATCAACGGACTGTTCACCGCGAGAGATTCCTACGTAAACCGTTTTATGAGAAGATGGGCGGTTTTTGAAGCCTAATTTGAATGTTCATACATCGTCGTAAGAAGGATTAGAGATTTTACGGGGAACGTAGGTGCGGAGCATTTTCTTGATTTGGATCGCCCAGATTGTGAGATGAACGTTCCCGTTGATTTGATGACATGCAGAATACAGGACGGTCTCTGGAGTTGCTGGCCCTCTCGTGATTCTAGAAAAAGTGAAGGTACGATTCTGCCTGCTTGATATCATGGTTCAGAGTAGTCAGGTGATGATTGCTTGCCAAAATGATAGTTTGGATTTTAATATGACTGCAGACCACTATTTGGAATTTTTCCTACCCTAAAAAAGACGATGAATCATGTGGCAGGGCCCAAAATATCAAGAAATTGTTAATTTGAGATTAGGTGACGGCACAACGCGCCGAGGACAAATCCTGGAGGTTGATGGTGAGAGGGCTGTTGTGCAAGTAAGTTCAGACAGGACAGGATACTCCAATCTTATCTGTTTCTCTCGGTGTCACATTTGGCAATGCCTGCATGCACACGCACACGCACACAAACTGGACCATATGGCTCCTTAAATATAAACTCCCCTATGATCCGTTGGAACCTTCGGAGCTGATGTAACGTTAAAATCTTGTTCGTGCATGCACATGTGTGTGTGTGTGTGTGTGAGAGAGAGAGAGAGAGAGAGAGAGAGACACGTGAGGGGCTGAGGAACAGCTGGAGAACGATTGCTAAACAGTGGACTGAGACCAGGCTGATGTCCTTTGCATGTAACCACTCTCTGACAGACTCATAATGAACCTCAATGCACGAAGCATTAGTTTTATTGGCAATGGCTCGAGTGGGTCTGGTATCTTTTGACGGTACCTTCAATTAACCATCAACTGTCTCAACTATATCCATTCCCGTGTGCCTGTGGTCCTGTCCTTGGACTCCTATTATGAGATTGCTACACAGGTCCTGTCCTTCGACTCGTATTATGAGGGTGCTAGAGATGGTTGTTTCTTTCAGAGCCCAAGACCTAGGAGGAGAGATCCAGATGAGTAGCCTAATCAGAATCTGAGAAGCCACGAGCACATAGTATACTCCCTCCAGTGCTAACCAAGCTGTGAAGCTCCATATATTCCCTCCAGTGCTAACCAAGCTGTGAAGCTCCTTGGAAATAACAGGATTCCTTTTTTACCATTGTCTACTGAGTGGTCTGTTACATTATGAGCTAACCCTAGTTAGCTTGTATCTAACCTGGGTGATGCATCCACCTCGGTCATATTGGTACCAGACAGGGTGATCAATCCTTGAGATTAAGGTGTTAGAACATATAGGTCAATGCGCTCTGTGTGAGCCCCAAATGATGGTTGCAGGAGGGTTTGAGTTTAAGGTATCCTTATTGGGATTGATTGGCATCTGATGCATGTGCCATGGCAGTGTACGATGCCTATATGGAGGGTATAGTCTGCCACATGGGATGGGCAGCTTGTGGGCTGTCCTATGGGCAGAATGGAGCCTAAGTCCTGGAGCTGGAAGGGCTGGCAATATATTCTATCTATAGGGGAGGCCGTTGCCTGCCTTGTGACCTGACTAGGGGTCCGATCTGGCATTCTAAGAGGTCGGGCAAGAGCAGGGTGGGCTAGGTTGGTCCCTAGAGGACAGGTTGGGCTTCATGCAGGTGGCATCGGCCCCTTGATCTGGGGTGTCTAGATCTGCTGGTTGGCCAGTCGAAAAGGCCAGTTGGTCTGTTTTAGAGGGGGCCAGACAGCCCCTTCATTAATTATAAAGATCTAGAGAGAGAGAATAGTATTAGCACCAGTCTAGTTGGAGGCTGATGTAGGGAGTGAATAGGAGCTCTGGATCATAACCTTGTACTCTGTCTAAGACAGAAAATGACCCCACCCACAACCGACGGCCCCCCCTGCCAACCCCCTTCCCGGACGGCCCAAAAGAAACTATTAGAAATTTAAGAAAACGATACAGATCAGCAATCCATGGGATGCTTGAGTAATTAAACGAGGAAGCTGGATGCTATGCTATCTGCATCTCAGGACCCCAGCTCACTGCCTAGAGCATGCCCGAAACGTACGAAACGTTTTGAGCCACCCAAAAGTTCAAAAGGCCCAAAAGTGCATTGATTTTTAAAAGAAAAGTGTTGTGTATCGATTTTGCCGCCGTACTGATTCTCCATGTGTCAAATCGCCGTACAGCCCGTCCAATCATCAATTGCATGCTCCAGCCCTTTCATTGCAGTCCGTACACACCGTACATCATAGCCTATAATGGCACAATCTGTACACCCCGTTCGGCACAGGCCGTACAGCACGTACGGTACAGGCTAGCATGTACAAGCAGGCCCTTCAGCCCTTGCAAGATACAAGTTGCTGCTGCCAGCGTGGTAAGTTCAAGTTACCATAGTCATTTCTTATTGCAGGCTGCAGCTTATTATTGATCTTGATTCTCGTCTCAGCTCATTACTCTTCCATGGATCCTTGAGATCTTTTTGGACCATTATTATGCATCCACTCGAAATCCTTCACATTTCCTACATAGTGGAGGCTTCAGCTGCCAGCAAATTGTGATGTAAGCTAAGGCCATGGGCTTTTGTTTTTTTTCCTGATTTTGCAGGCAGCAAGATGCCTCGTGATTCGCTATGGGAAAATGTTACATTCGAGTCCAAGTATGGTGGCTCAGGTGCTAAAAAATGGAAGTGCAAGTTATGTGGTGAGCGGCATACTGGTATTGGGACCAGGCTGAAGGCACATTTCTCTCACACCTCAAGCTTTGGTGTTGGTCCGTGTGAGCAGGTTACTGAAGAGATTTTGAACCAACTTAAAAAGGTGGAAGTCCAAGGTAACATGAATGTTGACAGGACCCCAGTGTCTTGAGAACTTGGACCTGCAAACCAGCACAGAAAAGCAACCACAGAACAACGATGGAAATCGCAGGCATGCTCACCACCCAACCACAACATCCAGGTCCCGGATGTCCCCTCCGAGCTACAGGAGGAGCTGCTGGCACACAAACCAGCGTGGCATCCCATACCACCAGTGGCGCCCACAGGGGCCCTGGATCTACTGCTGGGCCTCAGGCTACGCTAGAAAATGGGTGCACGTCCATCCAGGATCCAGACCAGGCAGGAAAAGCCAAGCTTGCTTTGACTTGCGTGACTGATAACTCAACCCTTGGGCTCCTTATATACACTTGAGCCTAGTGCTACTAAAAATAGTAGAAACCCTAACTCGTCCGTTGCCCTTGCAACTCAACCTGAGAATTGCCTGCCTAGCCCCTAGCCTCCCCTGCTCCCCTGCCTACTTGAGCTAGTTCTATATGCCTAAAACACACGTCAGATATGGTCCATGCACATGACATGCTCCCCTTCCTCTAAGAACTCACTCCTGAGTTCATAAGAAAGTACAGAATTTCTCTTTGAAGGTTAGTCAATGTCTCCCATGTAGAATCCTCCTCGACATGATCCGTCCACTTAATCTTGTATTCAGTGATCGTCCTATTTCTATTTTGACGTTCACGAAATCCAAGAATAGTTTCAGGTTCGTGCAGTACAAAGGTGAAATCTTCAACATCTATAAGTTCTTGAGGAGTTACTGCTTGATCCTCAGCACCCAATACTTCCTTTAGTGTGCTGACATGAAGAATTGGATGAATTCTTACATTAGGAGGCAATTCCAGCTCATATGCAACTTGACCTTTTCTTCTAATAACCTTAAACGGACCACAGTATCTGGGGGATAATTTCCTAACCTGTCCAATACTTAGGCTCTTGGATTCCTTGGGAATATGCAAATATACCATTGTTCCATTAGAGAACTCCTTAGGTGAGCGATGTCTATTAGGATAAAATCTATCCCTTGTCTTGGGCAATTCTAGTAGGCTTCTTGGCAAAATGCAACATGTTGCATGTCTTGCAAGAATGTCCTAGCAGCATCATTCTTGATTCCTTTGAATCCAACCATTATTGGTGACTTAGGTTGAAACCTATACGTAAGCATAAAAGGACTCATACTAGTACTTGAATGCTTTGTACTGTTATAAGCAAATTCAACCATGGGTAAATATTCTTCCCATGAAGACTGCCTCTTGGAAACATATGCACAAAGCATATCCTTTAGAAGTTGGTTTGCAACTTCTGTCTGGCCATCAGTCTAGGCATGTTCAGAGGAACTCAAATCGAGAGTGGTATCTAACTTGTCAAAGACAAGTGTTCAGAAACTTAGAATTCCTATCACCGACTATGTCAAGAGGCAACCGAGGTCCCATACAAACAAAATAATTGGTTAACGAACTGCTGAGCCAATTGACTTGCCTTTGTGGACGGGTTACTTGATTCATATAAATTGCAGGTCAAGAACAATAAATGCACTTCTTTGCAAGAGGCCATGAATTACGCGCGTATCTATGATGACACAATGGCCATGGCAAAGGGTGCATCCACCTCATATAAAAGTTGGGAAGAACAAGCGAAAGTTCTTCCAATCTTCTATTGGCACCGGGGAGGGGAAGTCTTCAGACAACACCTCCTAGAAGAAACCAAATTCGACTCAGAATGGCAAAGCACGTTTCCTCCATACCTTGAAGTTGAAAAGGGAAAGAAGTTGTTTCATTTGTGAGGAGTGTGGCCACATGAAGGCGGAATGTCCAAAGCGCAAGAATCCTACAGCTGCTCCGGGACCAAAGTTGCCTCTGGGACAAGGAACTAAAGCCAAAGGGGCTACACAGGCGATGATGACAGGTATTTCTGTGAATGCTATTGCTAGCCAGCTTTCTTGTAATTGCACTTTTAATAACTCGTTAGGGACACCCAAATTCACATTCTCTTTGACACATGCAGTTCTTACAACTTTATTAACTATAAACTTGTGCAGAAGCTGAATCTACCTACGACACCTAGCCATTACACCTATGAGGTGCAGCTCCCCGCTAGGAAATAGTTTTGAGATCGCAAAATTCAAGATGTTTGCGCGTTTGTGGCAATACCGTGATAAAATCCATGGAGATACTTTCCCGTTTATTACTACCTGCACTTTGAAGGAGTTCAGCTTTGGTCGCTTGACAAGTGCAGCAACCTTACTATATAGTTCTAAATAAAATTTTGCTTCTTAGGCCAATAAATAGTATGTTTCACAAGAGAGAGTCATGTGTACTCCAGGATGTCCTGCACTAGGTGCATCAATCCCAGAGAATCTTGGATCTAAGATACGACACATCCGGTACACAAATTTTATCGTTTCGGAATAGCAAGCCATTCCAACTGATCCATTGACATCCTGCCACTTGTACAATAGGTGGCATAATCCCGGAGTCTTGTTCAATCATTGAGCTCCCATCCTGGACCTTCTTCCAATATTGACTGAAATGACTATCAGTCGCGCAAAGTCCTCTCAAGGATTGAAATAGGTCAAAGGATATCTCAATAAATGACAACGCATTTACAAACTTGATTTGACTTAAAGCATCAGCCATGCTATTCAATGAACCTTTATGATAAGGTATTTCAAAATCAAAATCTTGCATTAGCTCAGCCCATCTAGCCTTTCTTTCCCTCAAATCCGAGCCATCACATACACTACAACATAAAGTTCTTTTTCCATCGTTGGCCAACAATATTGAGTGTCATCTAGCTTTTTACTCTCAAAAGCTACTGGTCTACCCTCTTGGAATAACGATGTGCCAATTGCATAATCACTCGCATTGGCTTCTAAACATAAGGGCGGTTAGGATTAGGTAGTGCAAGAACAGGTGCTTCCTTGACACAATCCTTGTTTAAATCTTCATTGCATGAGATAGGTTGATTGGACTTACGTCCACGACCTTTCAATACGTTGGTCAAAGGAACTGTGATCTTGCAATAATCTCGGACGGACTTCCTAAGAAAGACAATAAATCCGAGGAAAGAACGAAGTTGTCTCACAGTCTAAGGTACTGGCCATATACCTAGATGAATCCAGGAACATTCCCAAACTCATCTTCTAAAAATACAACATAGTGCAGTGGAGAGTCACTCATAAGATTAAAAACCATAAACTCCATCACGCATAGCAGGGTTTAGCTACTATGACATCCTCACTGACGGTCATCAGCGCCCAAGAGTGGGTGTAGACCATAGTATAAAAGTATGCTCTCACACATACAAATCCACACACCCACACATACTTGAGTATCCATTTATACAAAGTCTTCGTACTGAGTTTCTGTCGGCACTCCGGAGGTGAAGGGCAAACTCAGCCATGACGAAGGCTAGCACTAAAGGAGAAGGCTAATCAAAAAGTAGTCCAAATCTCTTCATTCAAGCTACAATTCCTTGTGAAGTCTAAACGATTTCATTTTAGTCTCTCCCAAACGAGCATCTAAATCTAAATCTAGCTGATAGGGCAACGCACCATTTAAGATAGAAAGAATTATCGCAATACCAGCACGCCACAACTTGGACGAAAACTTCACAAGATGAAATTTGCATGTCCGCTAATACGGCAGAAGCATATACCTAGATGAATCCAAGAACATTCCCAAACTCATCCTCTAAAAACACAACATAGTGCAGTTTCAATCTCACGAGAGTCACTCATAAGATTGAAAACCATAAACTCCATCACGCATAGCAGGGACTAGCTACTATGACATCCCCACTGACGTCATCAGCGCCCAACAGTGGGTGTAGACCATAGTATAAAAGTATGCTCTCACACATATAAATCCACACACCCACACATACTTGAGTATCCATTTATACAAAGTCTTCGTACTGAGATTCTGTCGGCACTCCGGAGGTGAAGGGAAAACTCAGCCATGACGAAGGCTAGCACTAAAGGAGAAGGCTAATCAAAAAGTAGTCCAAACCTCTTCATTCAAGCTACAACTGCTTGTGAAGTCTAAACGATTTCATTTTAGTCTCTCCCAAACGAGCATCTAAATCTAAATCTAGCTGATAGGGCAACGCACCATTTAAGATAGAAAGAATTATCTCGGGGTCTTCAGCTACCACACTAGCTGTCGCGATGCGCAACAACTCCTCTACCTTCACCCATCAGCTCACACATGCGCCATATGACCTCCAACCACCCTACGAGCTCCTTTGACCCTCATCTCTCCCTCATTCAGCCAGCCCATGCCTGCTCATTGACCAACCATCCTAGAGATCCGTTGCTCATTCACTTTGGCTCGCCATGTGGACCTTGAAAGCACGTTGAGAGGTGAAATCCTTGAGGGCAGATTCTCTGATGGACCAGGAGGAAGAGCCACGAGGGACTGTGAGAGGACGGGAAGTGAGACAATGCCAATCACCTTGCTTTACAGATTGGAATCTTTACCAGAGCGTTGAGAAGAGTGGACTTCCCAACATTAGGCAACCCACCAATTCCTTGAAACTCTAATAGCTTGAGCTCTAGGGACTAAGTCAATGTGATGATCTACTGCCCTTTCGGGAGGTAGAGCCTTGGACAGTTGGTCTGGGAATACATCCAGAAATTCATTCAACAACTTCTTTAATTCTTGGTGTTCATACACGCTTAAATCATTCAGAAACAACAAATGAAGAAAGTGGAATCAAAACACATTGATACATGTCATAAGAAGAAGTTTGTGCATCGCATATACAATAGGTCCCTGAGAAGAGGGAATAGCATCACCATGAATAAAGATATGAGTCCAAAAAAGAAAGAGTATGATCCTTCCACCCTATGTGAATATCATGGGTTCTAACCACTCAATGCCTAACAACAAGTCTACATGGTCTAGGTGTGTCACATAGCACATCAAAATGTCAATGTATTCTTGAATCTGGAGTGGAGGGTCATGATTCCATATGGGTTACAGTGGACCGATTGACAAAGATGGCTAGATTTTTACCTACTAGATCAACCGTTACAAATCCCAATAATGTAATAGGATCCATCTTTGTGGCTCTTGTCTGTAAATTTGAATTTTTGGAGATAGACTTTAAAGGTGAGATTCTGCTTGGACATATCTAGGGCTTTCAATCCCTACAATATTGTAATCTTCATCTTTCTCCAAGAATTCTTTCCTTAAGACTACTTCAAATTCGGTCCAGGTGGAGTGTTTTGGCCGCAACTCCTTCCACCAGAGTAGAGCTTTTCCGCATAAATACCTTGCTACAAGTTGAATCTTCTTATCATTAGGATAAGGGTGGAATTGGAAGTGCACTTGCCACTTGTGCAACCAAGTGTCTACCACTTCCCTCGTCTTGGATTTTTGATCTCTAGGATAGGGATTTGGTGTAAATATTCTAACCCAACACTGAAGCTAAAGTGTAGGCCATCTTCTTCGGGTTGTATTGATGCCCTTTGGGCCCTGGTATGTGCCCTTCACCTCCGGAGTGCCGACAGAAACTCAGTACGAAGACTTTGTATAAATGGATGCTCAAGTATGTGTGGGTGTGTGGATTTGTATGTGTGAGAGCATATTTTTATACTATGGTCTACACCCCTGTTGGGCGCTGATGACGTCAGTGGGGATGTCATAGTAGCTAGTCCTTGCTATGCATGATGGAGTTTATGGTTTTCAACCTTGTGAGTGACTATCAGGAGATTGAAACTGCACTATGTTGTGTTTTTAGAGGATGAGTTTGGGAATGTTCTGGATTCATCTAGGTATATTGGCACTTAGGTCACCTAGTACTTTGAGTGTCTTATGACACCTAGTACAAGTGGTACCACTAGGACACTAGGTCCTAGGGTTCTCTTTTATAGTACTTAGTACTTTCATCTTCATTCTACTAGTTGATGTGACGGCTTCCACTTCTTGCTCCACTCTTGTGCATCCTTTTGCTTCCGTGAGCCTACGTAAAGCATCCACTTGAGTGAGTGCTTGAAATGGTGCCTGGTCAAAAGAGTAACAGAAGCTTGAATTGCTTGGAGTTCCTGTGTCAACTCCGAGTGATTCGCATTAACCAGATCAAACAGTCGCATTGAGAGTGGTCGTGAAATCACTGAAAGCTTCCTTTGTAACCAGATCATCATAAAGACCCTGGTCATCCCCTCCTTGAAAATCCATGTCATGCTTCCCCTTGGGAAGCTTGGGATTCGTTGTATCAGCCATGAGGGTGTCGTGGCAGAGAAAAGGAGGGCTTTGGCTGAATTCGAAAGAGAGAGCAGCCTAGGGAAAGAGGTCAGCAGGGCGGGATTGAGGTGACAATCCAAGCAGCGAGCTAGGGGCTGCCAGAGAGAGGAGGAAAGAGGCAAAATCGGCAAGGTTGAGAGAGAATATAGGGGTGAATGAACTGGGCTATGGAGTGGGCAGAAACTAAGCCCGTCTGAGACGAATGGGTGAAGGAGAGGCTGACGCAATTCCCTGCTGCATCAATAACTCGAATTCAAGGGGCTGGAGAAGGGTGGATTGAAAGCTTTATAGGCTGAGGTAAATCCTAGCTTTTAGAAAGCAAAGCTATTCTAAAGCTAACTTGATTTAGCCATCCACCTAAAGTGGAATGCTTTTGGCTTTTAGGGCTTCCAAGCAAGGTGACTCGTCCAGCGAAGTCCTAGGCCTGGCCAGCCCCAAAGATCTCCTTCCCTTTCCTTACAACGCCTACCCTAAATCCCTCAGCCAGTAAGCTCGTTGCCCCTCCTAACCTGATCCATGAATTCACATCATCCCTACATGGCTTCGCAACAGCCTTATACAAGTCTATGCCTTAATCGTATAATCCTCTACAACCACGTTTGCACGCCAAGGAGTCCCACTCTAATCCAACCCTTGTAATCACGAATCTTTCTCTACCTGGTTTTTCAACGATTCATGCACCATCTTCAACCATTTCTACCCAATCCTAATGTTGATGATTTCTTTGCCGTAACTGGTGCGTCCACAAGCACTTGCAAGGATCCAAAGCAAATTTCGAATTTGAGCCATATTTGGAAGAAATTTCGTCCACACCGTCTCTCTATGGAGATTTATACCTCAGGAGTTGGCTGTAATACCAAATGACATAACCCTAGAACTCGGACCTGCAAACAAACATAGAAAAGAAACCATAGAATAACGATGGAAATCGCAAGCATGCTCACCACCCAACCATGACATTGAGGTCCCGAATGTCCCCTTTGAGCCACGAGCTGAGCTGCTGGCACACTACCATATCTCCCAACTAGATTCCAACCAGCTTGGTGTCCCATACCAACAGATGGCCCCCACAAGGGCCATGGATCTATTGCTGGCCCCGGGTTATGCTAGAAAGCAAGTGCGCATGTGCAACACGATCCAAATCTAGACCACCAAGGAAGAGCCAAGCTTGCTTTGACTTGCGTGACTGAAAATCGAACCCTTGGGCTTCTTATATAGAGTGTTGCTAAAAATAGCAGAGACCCTAACTCGTACGTTGCCCTTGCAACTCAACTTGAGAATCGCCTGCCTAGCCCATATCCTCCCAAGGCTACCTGAGCTAGTCTTGTGTGCCTAAAGCACACGTCAGATATGGGCCATGCACATGATGAATCCCCCTCCATGAACTCTTGAATTGGGAATCCATTCGAGGAAATGCAGGTAATGCAGTATCTAGGAGATCTCGCACTATTTCAGAGGACTTGGAGGGAGATCTCTCACACATAGGTTGTGAGTGGGATGGCCCCTCTTATCACACCTTACGCACATCACACCTTTGCAAGGAAAAGGAGTCTTTGCAGAGGGAGCTGCAACCACTAAAGGCTACTTGGGAGAAGAATGGGTGCACATTGCGATGTGATGGTTGGTTGGATGTGAGGAGGAGAAGTGTATACAATATTCTTGTCTCGTCATGCAAAGGCATGTTCCTTCATGCCATTGATCCATCCATTGCTGGGATTGTGGTTACAGGTGAATTTATTTGGTCCCATATCCGCCAAGCTATCCTTGAAATCGGACCTCAAAACATTGTGCAAGTCATTATAGATAATGGCTCCAATTGTGTGTTTATGGGAGTCATGCTTGAGGAAGAGTTTCCTAAGATTGTTTAGTCAACTTGTGCAGGCCACATCCTTGATCTCTTGATGGGAAGCTTGATTGGATGAGCAAACTTTTCTCTGAAATTTATCACTAGGAGGCCCAAAGTTTTGAGCATGTTTAGGACAAACAATGATTTGGATCTCCTAAAGCCCACCACCACATGTTTTTCATACATGTTTATTGTGTTGGAGATATTGCTAAGAGTGTGACTTGGCTTGTCACGCATGTGGTGTGTGGTCAGTGGTGTAGATGGGATGATAGGGATGAACCCAAGTCTTGGGCAGTTTGCGAGACAATTGGTGGCGAGATGTACATGTAAAGCCTCTATATATGTCTTGTGACCCACATATATGGAGGGTAGCACCATTGGGCTTCTATATGAGTTCATGGACAAGATAGGGAAATCCTTGGATGCTTGCACTGCTTTACAGCCCAAGAGGTCCTTCTCTAACTAGTAACCATGCATATTTTGCCTTGGTGCTTGCATAATATTTATTTATTTTCCATTAGACGAATTGCAATGCTTGCTAAGGTTGTGTTGCATCCTTAACGTTTGAACTCTTATGTAGGGTTCAAGACATTAGGTAGATATGTAACAAGCATTGGGATTGGTTTCATAGGCCAATCCATGCGGCCGCACATATATTGCATCCTCTGTGGAGGAGTGAGAGCTAGGCATTGTGTGAGGAGCTTGAGGAGGGTTGGACAAGGTACGTTACCGCATTGGTGGATGGTGATGTAAATCTTATGAGGATCAAGGTCTCATGTTCCGCAATATAGTCTCCGTGTTTGGAAAACCAACTGCTTTGCTTCGTGACATGCAGTTGCAACTAGTTTCCTGGTGGGAGAAGTATGGCATTTCTACCCAGAACTGGTAGGTTTCTAAGTTTTTGGTAAGATGTTTCATTGTTTCTATTGTACTCTTTCTGTGTCTCTTTCATTGAATATTTGCATTTCTCTGCAAATTGCAGAGACACATTGCCATGAAATTTTTGTCCCAGGATTGTAGTTCCAGTCTGTGTGTGAGAGAAATTGGAGTACTTGGGCTCTCTCACACCAAGAAGAGAAATAGGCTCTCTTGGAGAGACTGGTTTTTGGTCATTGCAATTTGCGGTTGCTAGAGCAGAAGGGGAATCCCATCAAGCCACAACAAGTCAATCTAGATAGAATTGACATCAACAAAACAAAGGACATTCTAGACATTTCTCAGGAGGAGAGAGACATTTACTCCATGCTTTATGCGGAGATTACAGCTCCACTCATGCAGCACGATCTTCTCAGAGGGCAAGTACCAGTGCTACACCAATTGCATCAAATGCTAGTACCAGTGCTGCACCACCTGCAGCAAATGATGATACATTTGAGGAGTCATCTGTTGCTAGTGAGAGTGACGATGCTTGATTCTATTATGCTTTTTAGATTCATCATAAGTATTTAGTATCTACTACTTTCATATTTTGCTATGTACTCAAAGTACACCAATTGCATCAAATGCTAGTACCAGTGCTGCACCACCTGCAGCAGATGATGACACGTTTGAGGAGTCATCTGTTGCTAGTGAGAGCGACGATGAAGAGGCTGTGGAGGATGACTCATGAGTCATGAGTCATCACCACTGAGGAAGGACTTGACTCATGAGCTCATATCTGTCTTTAGTCCTTACTCTTGATTCTATTCAGCTTTTTAGATTCATCATAAGTATTTAGGATATGCTACTTTCATATTTTGCTATGTACTCGAAGTGCCTATTTAGTATTAGGCTTTAGCATCATTTCAGCTTTGAACCTCTTGTCATGACTCATGTGATACACGGTCATGAATCATGGTTCATGATTCCATGTATCTTTTTCAATTCTGAAATATATTATATGACCATTGATGCTTGAATCTACAATGATGTGTTGTTAATATCGATTCAGAAACTAGTAATATGTTTCAAGCATCCAATTTCAAGTTCTAAATGACATATCAAATGCATGTGCACTATGTTTCATTATTTTTTTTGAAGTATTGCATGGCAACGTACCTGCCAAGACTTCACCTAGGGCATGGCAGCTTGGTTGATGTAGGGACAACACGCTCTCCCCAGTGAGATGGTCTCTCCAACCTACAGGATAGATGGTTTGAGCGTCACTTGGATACCCAAGACACGGTCCGTCACTCACCAGAGACTTGTGTTCTCTCTGGAGGACGGCGTCTGGGAGACTATGGCTAGAATCGCGGCCTGGAATATCTGGGTAGTGAGCTGCAATATAGTGATGGTGGGGCAGCAGATTTGGCCTGCAGCCACCCTTGTCAACATATGGTGTGATATCATCTACACCATATGGGCCACATAGGGGCAAGGCATGGAGGCATCTAGGAAGACTGCCGCAAGATGGGAGTATTTCTGCAAGGCATGTTTAATATTCTTGCAAATGGAGGGATCCGCAGACATGTTTTTGAAGAATTTCCGAAGCCAGCACAAAGGGTCCATGGCTTTTGGGGTCCAGTTAAGATCCGGGATGGTCTCCTCTCTCTCCTCCATCTTGCTGCTGGCCCTTCTCATGTGGGCAAAGGTGCTCAGCATCTCCTTGGGATGTTGTTGTAGCTGACTCTATACCCTGATGGCCGGCTACCTCCCTGGCCTGCTTTCCTACTGTGCCCGATGGGTGCCCACGCAATGTGCGTCTGCTTTCCCAGCATATGACCCTAGATGTGCGGGTGCCAAATCAAGGGCTGCTGCTTGAACTTATCGTTGCTTTGGGGTGGCTCTGATGAGAGATGCCACATACACTCATCAAGCTCCACATCAGTGGCAATCCCTTCCCTGTGAGAGGGGCTGTTGTAAAGATCCATTAGTGAGATTGCTGCCACTGTCCTCTTATGCAGGGGTTGTTCCTTAGGAGCCTTTGCCGGAGCAGAGGGCTATTATATAAGAATAGTAATGAAGAAAGGCTGCTGTATACTACATTGTAGCCATTATATCTTTGGAATTTTGGCTTTGGTATGTTTAGGATCCTTGAAGGTCGAATCAGAATCCAAAGTGAGGAGCTTCAAGGCCCATTTTTATTTTAGTTCTTAGGTTTCTACTAATTTGGGAGTTCTTATGGATTTAAGTAGTATTTTGTTTTGGTATCCCCCCCACCCCCTTGTAAATTAATATATTATCATCATTTTTTAATTTTAACAATAGTTAAAAACATGGTTGGTTTGGGTCATGTACCTAAAGGTTAGAGTTTGTAGGTACGTTAGGTACTATAGGTAGTTTAGGGAAAAAAATTAGGCATAACTTAAACTTGCGGGCCATCTAATAGATGTACAGCTCAGTTCTCCCACACTGCCTGTGATTCCTTCAGTTTGTAGACTCTTGCCTGCTGGCAGCAATCATGTGAGCCTTATGCAGCCCACACTGCGACCCTTGCATGAGCACATGGCTATTGGCTAGCCTGTGTGGGCATTGGGACAAGCTCCATTTCGTCCCTGTAGCATGGAGACCTGGCTGCAGAGCTGCAGCCTTCACAGTTTTGGACAGGACTCAGGTCATAAAGCAGCCAGGATTCTAAAACCTGAAGCAGCCGTGAACCTGGAAAACTGTGAATCATGATCAGGTGGGGTCTGGGCAACAAGCTTGTGCAGCCGCCAATGTGGATGATTCTTAACTCTTGCAGCTCGCAGCCTTGTATGTCCAATTCGTCATGCGTGATTGCCCTTTGGGCAAGACATACCATTATTATTTAAAATTAAGTTGAAACTTCGAAGTTTAAACAGTGAAGTTGGTTTTAATTCCCCCATTTCTGTTGCAGTTCAAGTTTGAACATGATAAGCCTTCTGCCTTTGCCCTTCGTTTTGGCTGAGTCTGCCTTTCACCCCTGGAATGCTGGTTTGATGATGGGGATGCATGGATATGTGAAGAGCATATGCTTATAGTATGGTCTACACCTATGATTGGGTGCTGATGACTTTGGTGGGGATGTAATAGTAGCCAGTCCTTGCTATCCATGATGGAGTTTAAGGTTCCCAATGTTGTGAGTGAGATTGAGACTCCACTATCTGATGTGCTTTCAGAGGACGAGCTTTACCTAGGAATGCAGGACTTTCATCAGTTTCCCGGACCTGTCTCAGCCTTCCGGCATTATAGTGCATTTTTAATTGATACGAACTGAAGGGTTCTTTAAGAGCTATTTTTGATATTGGATATACTAGACTAGACTGCCATTCTGAGATGCTAGACTTAATTGCCACCTTTACATGGTTGGAAATTTTGTTCTGCTGCTTTATTTAAAAGATAATTGTGCATCTTTGAATTTCCCAAATGTAGGGATGTGGGGGATGTAGAGTGTTGGAGTCTGACCTAATCTAGACTGGATTTGGTTCAGTTTTAGAATTTCAGAACATTTTCTCAGCCTCCTTGCTAGAACATTTTGTTTAACTAGACATTAGCATTAAGCCAGGTTAACTTTGCTGGTATTAACTATCTAGTTTTCAAATTTGGCTTCAAACAAATACATGTTTTATGTTATTCAGGTGGGTATTAATATGTAACAATTCATGGTGAGTTGCGATGTGTAACACTTTCAGGTTAATGTTTAGATATAAAGGACTGATTATTTTTCCTTCCTTGGCAGTAACATTAATATCTAAAATGTTAAGCTGCAAGTTTGGTTGACAGGTCTGAACATACAAGTTCTTACTTTGGTTTACAGGTGTTTGAAGGAACTGCTGGCATTGATAATAAGCATACCACAATACAGTTTACAGGAGAGGTAGGTGGTGGCAAACTTGAAGCAAAATGGGGGTTTCATTTATTTCTCCATGCAGTCCAAAGTTGTCTTCTGCACATATTGTGATGATAGTGTCCTTCTATATTTTCGCACTGTAATGCAGGTCTTAAAAACCCCTGTCTCTTTGGACATGCTTGGGCGTATATTCAATGGGTCTGGGAAACCAATTGATAATGGTCCTCCTATTTTACCTGAGGCTTATTTGGACATTTCAGGTAATTTGACAGAGTTTCTTGGACTTGTAGATTGGTGATCTTTACCATTTATTTTTTGCTTTTATAAGATTCTAAAATAAAAGCAAGTTTTCATTCCTTTAGTGTGACCACCAGGATTTAACCTTTTGACAACTTGTACATTATAAGGCAGAAGTTGCTCTGCCAATATCTGCTTATGTTTTCCACTCTTGCTTTGCTCTAGTTACTGTATACTAGGACTCCGGAGTGTATATGACCTAGGGCGTACCTCAGATGAGTTGATCAGCCACGTGGCCACTAGGCTTACTATTTGATGAAGTGACTTACCACGTTGGCCAACATGTGAAGTGGTTGGACACTTCCAACACAAGCAAGTGCACATATGGAAAGTTTACGGTGCCGAAAGAAGCCATGAAGCGTTCACAATGGAGATGACAACCGAGCTGCTGTGCCAGGCCCTCATCTTCCTTTGCCATTGGAAAACAAATCATAACTCTTGGGACCTGTGCCATTTCGTCAAATAAGCAGGAAAACCAGCATCCACTTGTCAATGCTGTGGCTTCCCAAGCCATTATGGCTGATTGTGTTCACATGCAATAGTAGTGGACCCGTGCCACAACCAGCTTGCAAACATTGTTTGGTCGCCCATTGTTCACAAGCTGTCCTCCGCACTAGCTACGAATTCGACCTAAAATTTGCCATAGATATATTGCCTACTTCTGCAAGGCTACTGGTACCTTACGAAACCAATCTTCACCATGTAAACCAGCCCAACTCTAATCAAACAAGGCCTGTCCAACCTTCTCCACAACACATATATTCATGCAGCAAAGTCGATGCACAAAGAGCATGCCTTGATGAGCTCTACTCATGCCTATCATCTTGACCATAAGCCAAGTGCAAATTTTGTATCAATTTCAGAATTGTGATTTCAAGCATAAGATCGTAGTAATCAAGAGACAAATCCAAAAACGAGAAGATAGAGTCGATTTTGTTACTAAATGAAAAACCCCTTATAGTTTAGCCTTGGCTAACTTAGAGGTACGGCATTCTCTTGTATCTGCAAGCTACGTGCAATCAATGTTAGAGGTTGGAACACAAATACAGACACACGCATGGTGTAGGCCAGCGGTCACCACCCCAACCATAGATTTTTGCAAGGATCACTCCAAGCTAGAGGCCAGGCAACGTGGACCAATGAACCCCTATGTAAGACTATGCATCCCATATTGCACAGCCCATGTTTGTATCGATGTTGTTAGGAAGACATAGGCTTGGACATGCTCCATCCTACTTTATTCTAGTTGGTTATTCTTAGGAGGCCCCACTCTCAAGAATCCCCAAATGAGCCAAAGCTCACACTTATATAGGCATAGGTGTTCTAGGTGTCTCAACCCTAAGATTAACCTATTTGTACCAACGGTACATCATGAATTATCCCATGGTTAGGTTACATGACCCTAGGTTAACACAATCTTCATAACACTAGCCATGTTGTATCCAAATGTGGACATAACACTTACGACTCCCACACTTTTCTTAATGTTGTCTTTACCTCGTCTTCAATTAAATGGTCTTGGTTTTTGATACCATGTGAGAGATTTGTTGTACATGAATGCACAAAAGCCGAAGCCTGTATTTGCAAGACTAGTTGAACGTGAAGAGCAACAATAGATGAACAACGTGGTTTGAGAGCATAGCAATGTGCTTTATAATATGCTATAAAGCACGGTCATTCATATTAAAGGCCAAGGCTTGTGCTTTTGGATGTGGTATAAATCATATTCATGTGCCTACCTATGCCTCATAAGCTATGTATGTGTGAGAGCATATGTTTATATAGACATGCACGGTTGGGTGCTGATGATGTCGGTGGGGATGCCATAGTAGCTAGCCTCTACTATGCAAGATGGAGTTATGGTTTTCAACCATGTGAGTGACTGTCATGAGATTGAAACTGCACCATGTATTGTGGCTGGCCGGCCTATGCAGCCAATTGCTGCATCAATGTAGATCTTGGGATCTTGGTGTTTGTGTCTTGTGCTATCTATTCTTGGCCATGGTGCTTGGCCTTGTACCATATTTGCTTTAAGGTATCCTAAGTATTCTCTGATGGAAATGAAGAGAGAGAGAGAGCAGGAAGCAAGAGAGTGTGAGAGCTGAATGCCAAATATGCAATAGAAGAGTGAACCGAAATACAAAGGGGGGATAAGGTTTTGTCTAAGTGACAAACCTTATCCTTCACTAACCGTAGTTAGTGAACTAACTGTGGTTAGGGGGAAAAACCTCTAAATGAGGGAAAAGTGCCCCTAACCCACTTATTGTCATTATATTGGTCACTGCCTAGAATATATCAATAATTCTAACACCCCCCTGCAATGCCAATGTGTTAGAAATTACCCAACAGAGGGTACGCACAGCGGAAGACTTATAGTAATACCCAGGAGCTCACATAGTGTGCGTGTGGGGTGTGGAATCACAAAGTTCTTAACTTAATGTGCATAATATAAATGTGCAGACTCATCAATAGACAATGAACCAGCCAGATAGAGAAACCACCAAAATATATATTTCTGTCCAAAACTATGGACACAATACAAAATAGATAGATCGAGAGTCCGACCAATGGTGTGGTCCTCTGATCTAACCACAAGGTCCTTCTCCTATCTGTTGGCTATCTCTAGACTCGAGCCCGCGTGCTCCACCTCGAGCGTCTGTAGACTTTCCGTCCAAAACGATCCTCTCCACCTTGCTGTCTGGAAACCAGCCAAGGAAATGATCAATCACGAAAAGGAGATAAGTTTAGAGCACTGTGAAATGCCTCAAACTTCTCACGTGGAAGTGCTTTGGTGAAGATGTCTGCAACATTGTCATGTGTTGACACATAGATCATACTGATCTCTCCTACATGCAACTTCTCTCTGACATAGTGATAGTGAATCTCAATGTGCTTCGTGCGAGCATGAAACACAAGATTCTTTGCCATTGCTATAGCACTCTGACTATCAGTGAGAATCGGAGAAGGACCCTCCAATGAAAGATGAAGATCAGCAAGCAAACGACGCAGCCAAACACATTCAACTGTCGTTGTGAAAGCTGCCCTGTACTCAGCTTCACATGAGGAAGTAGCCACAGTAGATTGCTTCTTGCTCAGCTAAGAAATGCAAGCTTTGCCCAAAAAGAAACAATTACCACTTGTGGATTGCCTAGTGTCATAGTCTCCAGCCCAATCTGAATCATTGTAAGCATGCATCTGCAAGTCATCCCCCCTGGGAAACATCAAGCCATAAGACTTTGTGCCTTGCAAGTAACGGAAGATGCGTTTTACAGCCTACCAATGTGTTGTCTTTGGGCTGTGCATATACCTGCTCACCTGAGATACTGCAAACTGAATATTGGGCCGTGTATTGCACAGATATATGAGGCATCCAACTGCCTGACTGTAGAGTGTGGCATCTATAGATTCTCCTGCATCATACATTGTAAGTCTCAGCCCTGGCTCCATGGGAGTAGCTATAGGCTTGCAATCTTGGATCCTGAATCTATCCAAGAGTTTTTGAACATACTTGGATTGAGACATAATGATACCATGTCTCTCTTGAATGAATTGGATCCCCAAATAATAATGTAACATGCCCAAATCTGACATATCAAAAGTGGCACTCAATTCAGCCTTGAAATCTGCAATTTTATCACCATTTGGCCCTGTGAGCAGTAGGTCATCTACATAAAGAATGATGACCAAGATTTCCTCCCATCCTTCTTGATGTAGAGGGTACTTTCAGTTGGACTATTGCTGAAACCCTTGCTAGACAGAAAGGCATCTATCTTTGCATACCAAGCACGGGGAGCCTGTTTCAGCCCATATAAAGCTTTACTCAGCTTACATACCTTATGTGCATCATCTGATACCGCAAAGCTTGGAGGTGGTTTCACATACACCTCTTCCAACAAGTCTCCATTTAAAAATGCTGTTTTTATGTCCAACTGATGGACTTTTCAATCCAAATGTGCAGCCATTCCAATAACAGTTCTGATGGTTGTCATCCTGGATGTAGGAGCAAATGTCTCCTCATAATCAATGCCCTTTTGCTGAGCATATCCTTTGGCAACCAGCCGTGCTTTGTACTTGTCAATGGACCCATCGGGGTTCCGTTTGACCTTGAAAACCCATTTTGTACCGATGGCATGCTTACCTGGTGGCAAATCCACAACAGTCCAAGTCTGATTTTTCTCTATGGACTGAAACTCATTGTGCATGGCTTGCATCCAATGCACATTATCCTTTGCTTCTTCAAAAGAGTCAGGCTCCTCTTCATTAAGAAGAGTCCCTGCATAAGCTGTCTCAACTGAAAGAGCCCCCCTTGCATGCCTTATGGCACTACGAGTCCTGCCAGGCAATGGAGCCTCAAGCCTACTCTTCCTGAGAGTCTGAAGCAACCAATTCGGGACTGTTTTGGCTGCATGTATCTCTTGAATCTCTTGCCTGACAACTTCATCCACACCCTGAGGTGGTACTAAATCAGCTGGTGGCTGAATAGGGGCATGTGGATTTGGAGGAGGTTGCTGTAAATTCTGAGTTTCAGTGGGGGAACCAAATGCTATAGGAAGCATCCCCTCAAACACATCATCTGAAGAAGCTGGAATCTGAAATTCAGCATGTGTATATGCTGAATTTTCAGAGAATATAGCATCTCTACTAACAAAAATCTTGCGTGTAGCAGGATTGTAGAGACGATAGCCTTTGCTTTGTGAACTATATCCCACAAAAATGCATTTGAGTGCCTTATCTGACAACTTGTGTCTAAACTCCATAGGCACGTGGGCATATGCAACACAACCAAAAACTCTGAAATGGTCCATTGAAGGCTTTCTCCCATGCCATGCCTCATAGGGAGTGATTGTCTTCAAAGCTTTTGTAGGAGCGTGACTCAAAATATAGTTGGCACACATGAGGCCTTTAAGCCAAAACCTGAGGCAACTTCTTACTTGTGAGCATGCATCTATCCATCTACATGGCAGTGCAATTCTTCTGCTCAGCTTTGCCATTCTGTTGAGGTGTAAGCCTCATTGTAAGCTGATGCGTGATGCCTTTCTCCTTCAAAAATGTCTCAAATTCATGAGACATATACTCTCCCCCTCGATCTGTGCGAAGTGTCTGCACCTGGAGTCCTGTCTCATTCTCAACCATAGCCACAAAGTGTTTGAAATGCATAAACACTTTTGATTTTGCCTTGAGACCATAGACCCAAGTGTAGTTGGTGAAGTCATCTATGAATATAACAAAATAGAGATAACCCCCAAAAGCAAGTGTCCTCATGGGACCGCAGACATCACTGTGAATAAGCTGTAATTTCCATGTAGCTTTCACTGCACTATCCTTCTTGAAGGGAAGTCTATGCATCTTGCCAAGGATGCAACCTTCACATGCATGTGGAGGAGGCGACTCCAAAGGAGGCAATGCATCAACCATATCATGCCTCTGAAGTGTCATTAAGCTGCCATAGCTCATGTGTCCATACCTGGCATGCCATAACTCTGCATTCTGCATCGCAGTTGTGGGAGTGCTCATTGATAATGCAAGATTGGATCTTTTTTCATATAGATCAAGCTGAAAAAGACCCCGATACAAAGTGCCAGACAACATCAAAGCATAGTCATTCTCTTTGTCTCTGACTGTGCACTTGTTCTCATAAAAAACAACCTGAAATCCTCCTCTTTTGAGTGAGGACACTGAAAGAAAATTCTTCTTTATCCCTGGCACTGTGGCATCAGTGGATGTGAGAATAATGTCTCCCACTCCACACACTGAATAAGAAGAATTATTTGTACAAGTCACCTTCTTTTTGGTGGGTGGATGATGCAGAGATACAAACAGACTCTTCTTGGAAGTGATGTGCTTTGAAGCACCACTGTCAAAATACCAAGTATGAAGTGTCTCATCGACACTAAGAGAGCATGCATCCTTTGAAGGATCATAACTGCAAGTCAAGAAAGCATATGGGTCATCATCATTAGTAGCTGTAGCATCTGAACTACCCACTGAAAAATCTGAAGTGCAAGACAGAAAGGCATAGTTCTCTTCCACAAAGTTGGCTGCAACATCTCCCCCATCATGAGAATGTGGAGCTGATGCATCTGACACAGCCATACCGGAATCCCTTTTCTTCTCTTTGGCTATGTGCTTCTTGCATTCTACAATATAATGACCTGGCTTCTTGCAATAATGACAGAGGCCATTCTTTTTCTGCTTATTTGTATCACCCTTAGAGGGCTGTCCTGAATCAGCTTTATGCTGATTTGTGGGCTGATTGGCATGTGGCTTTTGCTGCCCTTTACTCTTGGGCTTGAACGTGGAGAGCATGGCATGCTCGCCAGTCCGTGTTGCCATATTTCTGCGAGTCTGTTCCTCTTGCAACAGAAGTCCTACCAACTCGTGAAAAGAGAGAGGATTGCTCCTCCCCTCAATGACAAATTCAATGACAAATTCAGCAAGGTGTGGAAACCGAGATAGGACTCGGGAAGAGAGTTCCGAGTGGTGGTGATCATCTCCGAATCCGGAATGAATTCATCAATATTCAGCAATTGTTCCCTCAAGTCTTGAAGCTTTGTGAGGTAGAATTCATGGAATCTCCCTCATCCATATGCGTATGTGAAAGCTCTCGCTTCAGAAAGGAAACTCTGGCATCATTTCTTGCTGCAAACATACTCTCTAGTATCTCCCAAGCTGCCATAGATGTCTTGCATGATCGAATAATGGAGCGGCTGCTCCAACTACTTGTGCTGCATTTGCACTTCTACCCCTGCCTCCAGCTGTAGGAGTGACAAGTGTAGCTGCTGTATTTGGTCTTGCTTCATCTCCATTGACATAATCCCAAAGATGTCTGCCAACCAAGATATTGCGAACCATGAAACTCCACAAGGAGTAGTTGGTGCCATCCAACTTATCCTCCTGTGTGAGTACTCCGAACAGGTTGTTCTGAGCCGTTTTCACCAGATAATCTCAAAAAATACAGCAAACTGATCAAGTAAAATCCCTTCCTGGGATGTAAAATGCACAAGTAAAGTCTGCAAAGAAAAATCTGCCCACAGTGACAAATACTGTCACAGCCTATCAAAGGCTCAAAATGCACTTCAATTATTCGCAAATGCTCTCCAATGTCACTCAAAATGAGTCCAAAATTGCCTGCAACAATCCCAAAATGCTTGTACATTGCCAAATTGCATCAGAAAGCCAAAAGCCCCAATTTCTTCAGGGAAATTGCATCCAAAAGAGGGTAAATTGCCTGAAAACCCAAAAATGCAAGAAATTGCAGTGTAAAGCAAAAAGCCCTAAATTTTTGCAAGAAATCGCAACTCTAAAGGGGCAAATTGACTGAAAGCCCCAATTTGCAATTTATCTGCAAAAGAACCAAATTCTACTGCCAGTGTCTGCAAATGACACCCACAATCCCAAAATGCACTTGCTTGAATCCACAGCGAATCAATGCTTCCTTGCAAAATGTACGTGCAATTAAAATAACCTACACAGAGAGCCTTTTGCACCACAACACCTGCAAACGAAGCAGTCACGTACTAGTTGTACGGACTACTGTAGGGAGATGTGTACATACATTGTACACCATATGGTTGTACGGTCACATGTGCGCAGGTAAGGTGTAGGTACACCGTACATTGTACGGACGTAGAAAGTGAGCTGCACATGTGGCAATTGTACTGTCACCGTAAAGCGCTGCTTGCAGGTACGAAGGTTTGTGCTGTACGGATTGCCTACAGGTACGGCATATATGCAACTGACACAGGTACGGCAGATATGCACAGTATGGTTAGCAGCGTGTACGAATAGGTGACGTAGCTGTACGGCAGATGTTGGTATGGACGTCAGATCTGGTACGAAAGATGTATAGAACAACCAACTATGGTTGTATGGAAAGATGCGCTGGTAGCGAGCTTCTCACACTTGGGCTAAAGCTTGTGGGTGAGAGCAGGTCTGGGAGTTCTAGCTGCTCTGATACCATATGATGGAAATGGAGAGAGAGAGAGAGCGAGAGAGAGAGAGAGAGAGAGAGCGGGAAGCAAGAGAGTGTGAGAGCTGAACGTCAAATATGCAATAGAAGAGTGAACCGAAATACAAAGGGGGAATAAGGTTTTGTCTAAGTGGCAAACCTTATCCTTCACTAAGCGTAGTTAGTGAACTAACTGTGGTTAGGGGGAAAAACCTCTAAATGAGGGAAAAGTGCCCCTAACCCACTTATTGTCATTACATTGGTCACTGCCTAGAATATATCAATAATTCTAACATTCTCACTAGATTGTGTTCTTATTTGGACACCTAATGTGTTGAGCATTTATGGACTGACCTAGTACATAAGAGGGTGGAGCATTCGTATCTCATAATTTGGTGGCCTTTTGTCTGTACACATCTTGTTGCAAGTCTGTGGGAATCCCTAGATGTTTTTCTGTAGACGGACTTGTGAACCTCTTAACCTTCTTGAGCATGGTGTGTACAGGCAGCTCGATAAATCCAAGTGAGAGAACATATCCTGAAGAAATGATCCAAACTGGCATCTCAACAATTGATGTGATGAATTCCATTGCTCGAGGTCAGAAAATACCTCTTTTCTCTGCAGCAGGTTTACCGCATAATGAGATTGCAGCCCAAATTTGTCGTCAGGCAGGTCTTGTAAAACGACGGGAACAATCTGAAAACTTATTGGAGGTAAGGATAAGAAAAGCTCTTATACCGTCAAATCTGGGTGACCTTTCTTTCGAATCAGGATCTTTTCTTTGGAGTTCTTTTTTCGTTCATTTGTTGTATTTTCTCCTTTCCTTGCTTCTCAGGGTGTTCAAGATGACAACTTTGCTATAGTTTTTGCGGCAATGGGTGTGAACATGGAAACTGCACAGTTTTTCAAGAGGGATTTTGAAGAGAATGGTTCTATGGAAAGAGTCACATTGTTCTTAAATCTGGTAATGCTGTTGCTCTTTTATCGCCCAAATGTTTTTGAATGAATTTGAATCTTGATCATGTTTCTTTCTTTTTATCATGCAAAATGTGATTGCGGCTGGTCTTTTATGTTAAACAAATAGTCAACATTTCCAATGCTTAATGGTTCTGTGGATTGTGGCTGGGGTGCATGATTATTTTGAAGTCTAATGTGGCCTTTTTTTTTGCATTAGAGATCTTCTGAGTGTGCTTTCGTTCTGGTGCTTGCATTGTTAATTGGGTTTTTGCATTGAATTTACAGAACTATGTTGCCAAGTTTTCTACTGTATACCCACTTGTCAACTGTTTGTGTTAACGTTAATTACATTTGCTTGGCAACAAGGTTTGTACTGAGACTTTTCCCCACTGAAGATGAAGTGACACACTCTTATATGACCTGAAAATTGACAAAAACACTGTAACAATGAGGTGGAGCCATCACAGTATGTGGTGGTGCTGTCCTCCTGATTCCTGCTAACTTGGTGTTGATGAACTGGTCCCTGGCACCTTTCCCTTTCCCTTGTCTTTGGGCTTTTCTTTTCCCTTGTATTTGTTCGTCTTTCGGGGCATAAAAGTTATTATACATTGTACTAGGTAGTCAGCCTGTGTTACATCAGTTTAAGACTAGTGCTTTTCCATCTCTGTATACTTCACTTTTGTTGATTTTGTTGTCCATTGTTGCTGAGATTTCCTCTTTGATCAATTTGACCTCATTGGTGATCATGTCTTGGACTTTGGTTACCAACTGTGGTGCAGGTGCTGCTTCCCTGTGTATACTTCCTATATGATGTCTTGCTTGCCATTGTTCTCCATCTCCTTCACTTTCTTCCCGAGAGCTGCAATGATAAGTCTGAGCTCCCTTCCTGCTGTAGAAAATATATCTGCTCCTGTGAGTCTAATGCAATGTGTATGGGCTGGGTGTTGCTGCGATGTCGGAGTAGGAGGGTTTACTGATAGGGGTTGCAATGAAGGTCTTCACCTCTGGGAACTCCATGTTGGCCTGTGAATAGCTGGAGGCCCTCTTGCTGTCTCTAACACGCCAGACTGAGCCCAGGGGCTGAAGATAGAGCTACCGCCTCCTGTGCGACCTAGATTTGAGACGGCCTGCTGCTGCTCACACCGCTGCTGCCGGGACCTAGTCCTGGGCGCCGCCTCTTGCTGGTGTACTGCTGTACTGTGCTGCTGTTGCAACAGCAGACGGAAGGAGACAGGAGCAGGAAAGGCTAAGTGCTAGGTGCTAGGCAGGAACGGGAGGTGCAAGCGGAGAAGCAGCACGGGAGCGGGAGAGATGGACAAAGCGGGAGAGCTAGGGAGAGATGGACGGAGAAGAAGCACTGGAGCGGGAGAGCTAGAGAGAGATGGCAATGCTTATGTAAAGTTTCTATTCTTTCTCAGTAGATCCTAGAGAGTCCGGGTGCCCAAGCTGGGCATCTATAAAGGTTTAGTGTCAGCACAAGCATGGTGTATAGAGTTTCTCTTTTCAAGCAGATGTGCCTTCCTGCATTTATTTTGGAAGCTATAGAAAAGTTTTTATCCTCCCAAAATCCCCCTTTCCACGTTCTTTGTGTAGTTGTCTGTGAACTCCAATCTTAGATAATTATTTGTGTTGACTGTTTCCATGGGCTCTCCTTCAAAGGTGACATCAGCTTATTTATTATGTGTCCCAATCACCATTACTTTTGTCTTATCTATAATGGCCTACATTTTCGAGCGTCTGCAGAACTCTCTTAGTGCATCGAAGTGTGCTTACAAGCACACTTGGAGAGAGAATTTATTAGAAGTCCTGAAGACCAAAGGGCCTATGAGACTGAAAGTGTTCGAGGTCTTCAATGTGTTGTTGTGTTGTGTTTAATCTAGTACAAGGTGATGAAGGGGAAGCCACCGCGTGGGCAAATGACTTCATCTTCTTGCTACCCATAAAGCCTAGCCGGACCTCTCCCAAAGATAAGTTGATGAATCTAGATGGGATCAGTTATCTCTCCATTTGAGTTGCAGATGATGGTGGCTCTTACTCTTGTGTATTCCTGCCGGCGATATATTTATGTCAAAAGAAGTGTAGACTGTGTATTTCTGTCGGATGATCAACGTCCAGTTCCATTAATGAAAGAAAAAGATCAAGCTGCTCGTTCTAGAGCTGAAGTGAATTGTGTCCTGGTTGCATACATTCTCCTATAAATACTTGGCCTCTGAAGTGGCGGTGCTGTTTTGTTCAAACCACTCTCTTCCAGTTCTCGAGCATGAAGTTCGTTAAGAAGCGTTCTAGGCCTGGTTGCTTTCTAAGCTGTGCTTCTCTTGCGTCCCTGCACTACTCCTAGGCGGCTATCTTCCATGTGGGTTGGTTCGAGTGGTTGAAGTCCAAACGGCATGCTATGGAGCTCGTTGGAGATTTTGGCTGTGAACTAAACAGAGTTTAGCATTTGAGGGCTTGGAGGTCCTCCATAGCTGCACTAACCCCATGGCCTGAGCGTGCCCAGCTAGGAGGTGGAGAGGCGACTTGGTTGAAACGAGAGGGAGCTAGGTTGAAACGAGAATGAAAGAAAGAAATATGTATTGACGTGTGCGGGAGGCCTTGCGGGCCTATGAGACAAAGTACAAACCAAACGTAACTCATACAAGCAAAGGGATCACTAAGGTCCTTGTTGAATGCTAAAGTGCTAAGCTAGTGAACAAAATAGCATCATGTGCTCAGAGCTAACGCTCAGAGTACACACACAAGCTGACTTCTCGTGAATGCAAATGGATGCAATGCATGCAGAATTTGAATGCCAATTGGCCCTCCAATGGGGAAGAGTGCCCTCGTGAGAGTACTTGTTTCTATTTCGACCTACATGCAAAGTGTGTGAGAGATGGCGAATGAATGCAAGGTGAATAGACAATGCTACGTGAGATTCACAATGAAGGGTGATACCCTTTCATTAATTTCCCTTGAGATCACTCAAGTTCCATCTTCCCATTTACACCTACCCTTAGCCTATGACCCATGCATCTACCATTCAATGCACCTTAATGCACCCCGTCCTTCCTATTGCCCCTAGGACCTAGACACGTGTGTGCACATTTTTATTAATAGAATAAGTGTCTCATGCTCAAATTCAATGCCGTTTGAAGGAGTGGCTCCAGCTTGACTAGTCCTATCTACTAAGATGATCCACCGCCATAACAAATTGGTCGGTGTCCATCATAAATACATATACATGTTACACCATTGGTGCATAATATATAATAATGTTTTAATGTCTACTAATCACGGATTAGTGATTTCTCTTGTCATGACACTCCCTCTTGCTTAAATGGGTAGAAGTCCTCTTCTGGATCCTCTCTTGTCTCTTTCTCTTGTGTACACTTTCCTCTTACTTTTCCATTTGCATCTCCTCTTCATAATGTGCAAATAGTCTTCTCTTGGTAGCATACGATCTCTTCTGAATCGGAACTTAAATCTCATCTTCAAGTTCTGGTTCCTCTTGATGCTGAATATTCAAAATGCAGAAGTACCACTGCAGTGCCTCTTCAATATCTCTTCATACTCAAAACTCTCTTCTAAGTATCAAGCTACTGAAATCTCTTTATACTAATTTGCATCTCCTCTTCATAATCTGCAAATAGTCTTCTCTTGGTAGCATACGATCTCTTCTGAATCGGAACTTAAATCTCATCTTCAAGTTCTGGTTCCTCTTGATGCTGAATATTCAAAATGCAGAAGTACCACTGCAGTGCCTCTTCAATATCTCTTCATACTCAAAACTCTCTTCTAAGTATCAAGCTACTGAAATCTCTTTTTAGTAACTTGCTCAATAAGCTGAAACATATTCTCAACAAACTGGTCAGTATTCAAAAGATGTTCTCTCACCCCAAATGTGTTATTGAACTAGGTAGACCTTGGCCATAGTTGATTTTGCGATGGAGAACTACTTAGTCTATAGAACTATAGGCCTTCAATCCATACACCATTGTTGGCTGAATGGATAGCATTTACTCTTGGTTCTATGTTGACCATAGAGTCTTGGGATGAGGAGGTAGAAGCCTCACCCTCCTTGCTTGGATGCTTTGTCTTTCCCTTTTACACAATTCGTTTTTGAAATTTTGGCGGATGCCCTGTCTTATGTTTCTTACATCCGAAACATTTACCCTCCTTAATTAGCTTTTTCTTCTCATCGTCAGTCATGGAAGGAAAGGGGATCCAACTAGGACGTGATTGGCTGTTAACATTTTGTACAATAGCTTTCTCGTTTCCTTTGTTGAACGGTTTATGAGGATTCAATTTCCTCTCAGCAATCGTCGCCAATTTAGTGAGGTCTTTCAAGGTGGTTGGGTTGAACATTTCAACCTCATACCTCACTTTTGGGGTTAGGGCTGCCAAATACTTTTTCCTTCTATCATCCTCGCTCTTCTCAAGTAACTCTAAAGAGAGTTTCTAGAAACTAGCAGTAAATTCAGCGTTGCTCTCGTTATCGAATTGCTTGAACCTTTCCCAACGGAAGGTCAATTCTTCTTCATGCCTCGGAGGCATGAAAGTGGCCTTAAGCTGCTCTACAAATTTGGACCATTGAAGAATAGGCTCTTCTCCAGTTTGTAATAAGGACCACCACATCAAAGCATCCTTCTGTAGATGCAGTGTGGCAAGAGCAAGCTTCTCGTGGTTGGTCTTATCTTGATGGGCAAAATATAGCTCAAAATGGTGAATCCAATTGAGGATTTTACCCGCCTCTCTTGCTTCATCATACTTTGGGAACTCTATTCTCTCTCGAGGTTGAAATTTGGCTCTCTTCGAGGGGGTAATTAAATCGTCATCCCCAAAATTCAGCCTCTTAGTCCCTAATTTTGTCATAATGGACTGCTCAATCATATGGCTAAGTTGAGAAACCAGCTTATCAACAGGAGACTCCTCTCTCCCTCTTGCACTTGGATTATATCCCATGTGTACGGGATTTTGAGTTAAAGACATAAACTCAGCGCCTTGCTCTTGGATGGACTCGTTTCTCCCTTCATTTCTGAAGGAAAACTCTCTATCAAGAGATTCTTGAAGGAGAGATGAAGATAATTCTATACGTTGGTTATCATACTTAATATGTGTGTAACTCTCATCTACATTATCCTCTTCAGGAGGAGGTGATGGTTTTCTCTCCCTATCTCCTTCTGGTAGTGGAGGAAAAAGGACAAGTTCATTATTAAATATCCCTTCTCCTTCCATTCTTTCCTTTTAGTAATACGAGAGAGAAAATGACTTGCTGTAGTTTCAGAAAAGGGTTTTATTTTATAGCAAAAGTCAAGTATTGTAGAGTTGGTGGTACTTATCCGATTCCCGCTTCGTATGTGTCGAAAAACCTCTTCAAATGATCTCTTCTTTCTTTTCTTTTAGCCTTTCTTCCTTGTTTTTATGCTGTAAACTGGTACACTCTGTTTGGGCTACTTGCTTTTGAGCGGATTGGTGCTCTAGATACCGTTATAGGGGGTACTTGATGGGTGGATCACCTCCTTAAAATCTTATTCCGATCTGACTTTCTGTTGGGGAGAATGGGGGTCCTCTTTTTCCCACGGTTTAAGGGTTTTAAGGGTCTATTCGCAAGGGGGGGAGTCACCTCCTTAGGACACCCCGTTCCTCATCCAAAGACCCAAAATTAAGAGAAAGCCCTTACCTCAAAGACTCCAGAATTCAAAGATTGCAGGGCTCCAAAAACTTTTCTCGCTCAAAATAAAAACAAGAGGACAATCTGCAGGCAGCGTTGCGTTGCTGTTTGCTTCTGCTGGAGTTTGCTACCACCCTTCTGTCGGAATTTGCTATCACCCTTCAAGGTTTAGGGTCTCGTGATTGTCGTGCCGGCCTTGGTCAAAGTGTGCCCTCATCGTGCGGCATCTTTAGAGCGCTGCACCTCTTCCGTCCATTGGCTTGTCCTTTGTGCGCAGGTCTGCTTGCACGTGGCCCCCCAGTACGGACCCTTCTCCCATGCTACGCTTGTTGCCCATGACTTTGTTTCGTATGCTTCCGGCCTCTGTCTCGCTGCACTCTTCCTCTTTGCCCGCAACCCATGTAAATCATAGGTTGGCTTAGAGAGACCACCACAGTGGTTTTTGGCGTAATAATGAGATGCAATCTATCATTTTGAGCATCGCCTCAGTGCACTAGCCACCTGTCGTCGCCTAGAATTCAAGGTTGTCTTCGAGAGACCACCGCATGCAGCTTTACCTTGGCTGGACTATTAAAAAACAGCCATCAGTAGAAGACTCTGTTGTATTTGATTCCCATATAGCCCTTCACAGATTCAAATGACACTTTGTAGGGTACACCTCCAGATGCTTCTAGCAATTTGCAGCCTCCTCGCCAATGTTCAGCCTGATTTGCAGGCACTTAATGATCATGCAATTGATCAGGCCGTTGATGAGGAGCAAGCTGTCATTAGACAGCAGAAAAGAGTTCCAAGGTTGCTCTACGAGACAACAAGCAAGCTAAGCCCTTGATTGATCACACCAGCGGTGCACAAAAACAAATGCATGGCAATTTGCTTCACGTTGCTTTGATTGCTACTGCTTGTAGTGAGGAACCTCTCTGTTGTAAGGATGCATTTGATAGCAAAGAATGGATGGATTCCATGAGAGCCAAACTTGATTCCATTCATGCAAATGGCACATGGGAGTTGTGTGATTTGCCAACAAGCAAGCATGACATAGGCACTAATTGGATCTATAGATTGGAGCGCAAATCTGATGGCATTGTTGACCACTGCAAAGCTTGCCTTGTTACGAAAGGCTATGCCCAACAACATGGCATTGACTTTGAGGAGACATCCGCTCCCACTCCAGGCATTACGACCATTCGGAGTGTTATTGCTCTTGCATCTCACAAGCATTGGGAGGTCCACTAGTTGGACATTAAAACCACTTTCCTTCATGGGGATTTATTGGAAGTGGTCTATGTCACAGGCTTTAGGATTTGAGGTTATAGGTTCTAAAACTCAAGTAGGCCAGCTGAAAAAGGCTCTCTATAGTTTGAAGCAGGCACCACGGGCGTGGTATGCCAAGACATTTTGCTATGCCTTGGGTTTCAAGACAGCCCTACAGAGGCCACTCTAAGTGTTCGGAAGAGTGAATCAGAACTCGTGATTTTAATTCTTTATGTGGATGACATGCTTATCACTAAACCCGACACACAGAAAATTGCAGATTTGAAGGCAAATTTGCAGAAATCATTTGCAATGTAGAATTGCACTACTATTTGGGCATCCAATTTGCTAATGTTGAGAGGGGCATAATGATGAGTCAATTCAAATGTATTGGACAGCTCTTGCAACGCTTCTAATTTGAGGATTGTAAGCCAGTTTCTACTCCAGTGGAACTTGCGCCCATTTCTCTTCCAAAGATGGGAGTGCCCCATTTGATGCCACTCTTTATCAGCATGTTATGGGCTGCCTCATTTACTTATGTCATACCCAACCTGATTTGCAGTATGCCGTTTCCCAGTTAATCAGGTAAATGCACAAGCCCAGCACACAGCATTGGCAAGCAATGAAGCGGGTGTTTCATTGCAGCATTTGGGATTGTTCTATAGTGAGATTTGCATGCATTCATGGACAGTGATTGGGTAGGTAGTCTCACAATGGCAATTGTTTCATGCTTAGCCCTTCATTCATTTCTTGGCTCAGCAAGAATGTTACCTACAACTGCTACTTCGATTTGTGAAGCTAAGCACAAGGCAGCCTTCAAGCCATTGCAACCAAAGAAACATCAGTCCAATTAAACCAGCACCGTTGAATTCTTTTTCTTGCTGGCTGAGCAAAGCTATTGCTGAGAAGTCAAAATCTCCCTCTCTCTCTCTCTCTCATACACGGTACGAGGGCCCAAGACAACATGTCGGGCTGGAACCCCCAAAGGATTTTTATTTGATCAGAAAAAGTGTTTACAAGCTTCAGCTCCAAGCTGAGTTACAAAACGTACGTACATCTTTTTATAGAGAACTCACAAGCTCATTCTTTCTTGGCAACATGCCACTTGTCCAAATCCTAGACTACCTCTAATTACGTGCCTCAAAGGGCAATTGATCTTGTATTTGTTAATGCAAACTTGCATTTGCTTTAACAAGTTTATAGCGAAGTGCACTCCTGAACCATATATTGGATTTCAGCCTGATGAGGACTTAGAGTCGGACACTGATGCACCTAAGCATGAAGATGATGATGGGGCCCATGAACATGATCATGAGGCTCAATAGAATGAGGGAGAGGCCTCTATGACTATGCCACCTTTAGACCATTAGTCTCTTAATCTATATATCATGTACTTGACACTCGAGTCAGTTTTTCCTATTTTGTATTAACTCTTGAGGCCTTCAAGTATGCCCGAGGCATGGCCTCCTTTTCTTGTATTTCCATATCATATGCTCTTCGATCTATAGTATTCTAGCCTTCTATGGCATTATTCACATTGCAAACATCTTCACTAATGTACTTTTCAGTTTTCTATGGATTTTTGTTTGTTTTCAAAAGTTTAACATGAAATGCAAAGTTTAGATATGCTAAAAGTGGTTTCCTTTTCATACTTTGGTATATTCCATGTGATGTGATGACGTGTCATTCCCATTCCTTTTCCCTTGGTTTTCTCTTCTTGAAACGTTCCCATTTCCGAGTAACTATGGAAGATGCACCCATGGTCCCATCTTTTGGAACCAATGCATTTTCCCCAATAAGCAGCCCTCACATACATGTTTTGTAATTGCTTGCATGGGAGAGAGATCTACCACCATGTCATTTGAATGCATTTTCACCAAATTGTTAAAGTTTAGATGCCGCAATCTCTCATGCCATAAGTGAGTATTGGAAATCACTGATTCAACAATGGCATTAGCTTCTATAGCAACCCGTTTTTCAAAGGTAGCAAGGTGATACAGCTTGCTGTCAAGTGTCCCAATGAGTACAATATAGTTATTGTGCCAGTTAACATCCACAAGTGTCACCGTATCAACTGACACTGATGTGACTTGGATCTGACCAATTCCTTTCACGGGATAAGCTGCATTGTTTGCACAAATGACAATGCCCCTGTGCAGAGCATCAGTCAAGGCCTGAAATAGAGATTTGCACAATCCGGAGATGCATGCTTTAGCCTTTAGTTTTATCAATTTCAGATCCTAAGTCAGCTTGGTATTTGACTGCGGTGTTTTTAGTGGCAGGCCATAACAAATGCAGTCATCTTGAGCCATCATTGCTGCCTCAAGAGAATGATCTTGGGCACATGAGCATGTGTAATTGCAAGAGCTTGCTGCTGTTTTTCCTTTTCCAAAGCAATGCGCTTCCGACATTCAGTGATGTCATGGCTGTACTTCCTACATAATTACAACGCTGCTTCTTCCCGCTAGGAGGAGAAGAAGATGACGAGGTGCTAGATGAATGTTTGGGCTTGTTGATAATTTTGCCCCCTTGTCTCTTCCCTTGTGATCGGTGGCAAAGTGTTAGAATTATTATTATAATTCAGCAGTGACCAATGTAATGTAATAAGTAGGTTAGGTGCACTTTCCCCTCATTTAGAGGTTTTTCCCCCTAACCACAGTTAATTCACTAACTACGGTTAGTGAAGGATAAGGTTTTGTCACTTAGACAAAACCCATCCCACTTCTTGTATTAGTCACTTCTTCTATTGCAAGCACTACATTCAGGTCTCTTGCTCTCACACTCTCTTTTCTAACATTTGGTGTCTTTGCTTCCTAGCCCGTAAGCTCCCTGCTCCCGCAAGCTCCCGTCCATACAAGTCGTATGGACTCATTCTGTACAGCCCATATCTGAGCCGTACCTTTCGTCCGTACTGTCGTACAGCCGTACAAGCTCACAGAGCTCTCGCTATTTGTACATCTGCATATGCTTCCGTACATTTCGTACAGTGTCTGTACCATCAACTAGCCTGCTAGCACTCTGTACATCTGCACTAGCCCGTACAATGTCCGTACATCGTCGCTATCAGTATCCATACTGCCAGCTGCCATGTGCCGTATTGCACCATACCGCAGGTATTAATTCGTCTGTACATCCGTACGATCTGTCCGCGTCGTACAAACCTTACGTACCTGATCTCATTCCGTACATTCGACTGTACAACTGCGTCGCACATGTGGCACTTGCAAATCGTCCGTACAATCGTACAGGTTTCAGCATTCCGTACACTGTACATCGTACGTACGGATTTTCGTACATTTTGCAGGACCTTGTACTTTTGGTTGGCATGTGTCATTAGTGCAAGAAGCGCATGGCCAAAGAAAGACCAGATACAACGCCTATACCTGTCACTCCTACAGCTGGAGGCAGGGGTAGAGGTACAAATACAGCACAGGTGATTGGAGCAGCCGCTCCAGGAGCTCCCACAACAGAGCAGAAAAGAAGGGACTGTAGAGATGCACAAGCTCTTTCAGTAATTTCTCTTTTTGTCAAGAGGTTCATTATACCTCATATTTGGTCATGCAGATTTTCTTTGGCAGATTTTATTTGTGCATCTTACATCCCAGGAAGGGGTTTTACTTGTTCAGTTATCTGTATTTCTGAGTTTATCTGGCAAAAATAACACAAAGGCCTAATCTGCATGAGTAGGAGTCCTATTTTGATGACTTTGCTCGTCCTGCAGGACTCTTGCAGGAGTAGAAAAACAAGCCAATCAAAAGAATGATGGTTGGGATTACCCATGGCTACTAGCCTCAATGTCGTAGCAAATCCTTGGTATGAGTCAGAAAACCCGTGAGTTTGGGACAATCTCATCAACATTAATGAGATGCTCTCTAAAATCCTTGACCTGTGTGAGATAGACATCCATGCTGTACCCTTCATTCATCTTAACACCATCCCATCTGCTAGCATGAATAGGCAACCCTAGCCTCATTTCGAATCTGATAGAGTTTGGCCAAAGTGTCCCATGTAGCCTTAGTTGTCTTGCAAGATCGAATGTGAGGTGTAACTTGCCTTTTGCTCTTCATAGCAATCATTGCATGTGCCTGTGCATCTCTCTTATCCCAACGAATCTGTTTGGGTATAGAAGGCACTGTGGGAGCAGTGGTAGATGAACTAGAAGTGATAGTGGTAGTGGCTGCAGGGGTGGCAGATGCTGGTGCTGGAGAGGTAGGTCTATTATTGGATCAGATACAATACCCTTGAAATTCTTGGATACCACAAGTACGACCAAATGGGATAGTTGGTACCATCAAGCTTATCCTCAGCTGCAAACATTTCAAATCACTCATGGTTTGCCATTGCAAATGAAAATCCAAAAAAAAAAAAGTGCCCTGCAAATGTCAAAGTCTCAAGGCTATCACTGCAATGAGCTGGCTGCTCAAAAGCGGACTGCAAATCTGAAAGTGCAAACCCAAAAATTACAGCAAAAGCTCTAAAATCGATTAATACCAAGTAGGCTGCTCAACCATTGAGCCAACTGCAAAATACTGCACAAAATTGCTACGTGAAAGTAGAGTCCTCAATGCACCAATGCCAATGCAAGGCAATGGGAGCACCGCTAGTGTGGGAAAAGCTCCAATTTTTGGAGGGAAATTGCACCAAAAAGAGGGCAAATGGGAGGTTGAGCCAAAAAGAGGGAAAATCGAATAAAAGCCCGAAATTCGTATGCAATCAAACAATGCTTATTGCAATGTGCAGCCAAAAAACTCAAAAAGCTCCGATTTTACTGCAAATGCAAAAAATTCCAAGCCAATGTGAGCTAGAAACAAACCCAACCGCTGCAAAAGTTGCTGGAACTGTGAACTGGTAAAGGATCTTGATTGTACGGATTTCCACGTGCGCTGCATAGATCGCCATGTGTCAAAACTTATACGGACAGCAGTGTGCGAGTAGTACGGATTGAATTTTGACAAAAAATGTCGAATCTGTACAGTTGTACAAAATGTACAGACATCCGCACTGACATGTACGGATAGGTTTGAAACATGGTCGCCTATGTACAGACAGGTTAGAAACAAAAAAGATAAATTAAAATGGAATCCGAAAACAATCGTAGGACTGTCTTGTAGCTTTGGAAAGAGTTTTTTTAGTCGTCGAGACTAGAAGCTGAGCTTCTTTTTGGCAGACACAATCTGCAATGATAATGAAAATGACCAGAAATGGCTTGGGAATAGCTGAATCTGCAAGTGTGTACAAAACCCATGGAGCTGAGACATTTGGTGAAATAGAATACTAGAGACTGCTACATAGTTAGTACTTGTTGTGTGCTAGCCCAAGTACCTTGTTTGGGTATTCCAAAACTTCTTTTAGGTAGCTTCCTAGCTTTGTAGCTGGCTCTTACAAAAGATTTTTCAAGTTGCCTTTGCTGTCATCATTATTAAAGTCTTCGAAAGACCGAAGGTCTATGAGACTTAAGAAAATCAAATATAGTAAAAGCTAAGGGACAGAGCCATTAAATCGGTCATCCACTCGCAAGGCTGATGTATGAGATGAGATAAACAGATAGGTAAGTACACCATGATGTCTTTGCGGGAGGGCAAACATGGCCTACATAACTGTCGCCATGAGAGCCATCAGTCATGGTGGATCTCTGCAAGGGAACTAATGGGTCAGCTATTTGCCAAGGTGTCTGAACCTTTGTACAAGAGAGGAAGTCAGTGACAGGATGTTGCTGATGCTCAACCTTGGCAGCCTACTTAGGTGCATGTTGAAGAAGTCGATCTCTATGTTGTCGAACCTCGGGTAGGAAGGTTGCCACATGTTACTAATCGGGGTGGGCCAAGAATCTTCTGCATGTCGCATAAGGTGCAGATCCATCCCTCATGTGGGATGCCCTTTACTTGTTTTGTGTGAATACGCAGTTGGTGAGAGGACATTTGGAACGGCCCAATTGAGGACCTTGTGTGCCAGAGATAATGCTGTTAGAAACTAAAGAGTCCAAGAGATACAAAAGACGACAAACTAATAGGTCTGATAGGTTATGTGAGAAGGCCAACCAAAGTTACCAAACTCAAACTAGCCCCTAGACTAGCCCTTTGAATAGAGCTAACTATTCAGAAAGCTAAGGGTGAGAATTTAAGTCAAATCGGAGTATTTTGGTCACCCAAACTGAAGTTTTAGACACACAAATAAAGAGTGGTTAAAATAACTGTACTCCAAAATTCAGCATGACATGTGGCATGTTGACGTGGCATGCTGAGGCGGCAGTTTTGACATGTGGTATGGACACATGGCAGCCTGTGGGAACATGCGGAGTGCCATGCATGAACCATGGCACCACTGGGAACTCCAAACCCCATGCAGCCCACCACGTGTCAATATAGGAACTCCAGCCCTTATGCAGCCCACCAATTTTCAAGGGAGCCAGCCCCCATGCCTAATTGGGCACTCTCTCGCATGTTTTTGAAGCTGCCCCCAAATCTATAAAAGAAACTTCCCCCCCCCCCCCCCCCCCCCCCTCTTCTTGCTCGTGCATACTGCCTTGCAGCCTCTCCTTCTGCCTCTGCAGCTCCTTTTGTACACAGTCCAGCAGCAGCCTCTCCTGCAGCTCCATCTGCAGCAGCTCTTTTGCAACTGCTCCTCCTGCAACAGCCTTTACAAGCAGCTCTTTTTGCTCCTCTGTAGCAGCATCATCTCTTGTCCTCTGTAGCAGAAGCTACCCCTACAAACAACATCTCTGCAGTAGCAGCAGCCCTTCTACAACAGCCTCTCATTCAGCCCCTTTCTCTGCAGAAATTCCTTCTACAGTAGCTCTCCTACAGCAACTATTCCCGCAGCAGCATTTTTCTCTATGTGATCCTACTCCCAACAGCTATCTCAAACTGGAGTAATAGTTTTACATTGTTTTCTGCATAGTTTCTGAAGTTGCATCAGGATCTAGAAGCACACAGTTATGCTAAATGATACACTCCTTTTCAAAGCTTTGGCTAAGTGTTACTGGAAGATGTGGTAATTGTGCATGTATCTCCCCTCAGGATTGGGGACCCCTTGGAGCCTTGAGTACCCTAGCTAGGCTATCTCTTGAGACACTGTTGTGAATATAGGCTCACTGCTCAGCCTTGAGCTTCATTTTCATGTCTTGTACATGGCTCTAGCTATAGTCTAAGTCCTTTCAGTTTGGTCTCTCAGCCTTGTGCAACCTAAGTGCATATGTTGACACACAGCCTGAATACACATGCCATATTGACTGCAGCTGAGCACCATTGAGCAACTCGTCTCTGCCATAACCCTTAAATACTACTAACCAAGATCCAATCAAGCAGTCTAACAAGTACCCCTTCCTTCTTGAAGATATATTGACATTCGGGACATGCTGCAACCAAATCTGTGACAAAAATACCATTCACTGGCTGCAAGCTTATGTGCCAGTAAGTCCTCACTATTTTCTGTCCCGGCTGTGAGTTTCAGATGCAAAGTGCAAAAGTATTTGATAAGGAATAGGATAATATTCAATTACTTTGGGACTCTTTTTTTCTTTACTTATCTTGTTGGACTCTACATAGTTGCACTGCAATCCTCCCCTTTGCATTCTAAAGTTTCTTGTGTGAATTATATGAAGCTGGTCATCGAAGGATTAAACATTCTCGTATTGGGGTCTTAGTAATACACTGAATTCCTATTTGCTGCTAAACTCATTTGTACAGGGTCTTGTCCTCAGTGGATGAAAGGATTGTGAATTCTTTAGAAGGAGCAAAACAAATCCCCGCGTTCCCCCCCCCTCCCCCCCACCTTTTGGCTACTCTTAGCTTTCTGTTCTCTCTTGATATGAGGCTTGATCATATGCTGGTCCCTGATGTAATGCATTTCCCCCCAAAAGTAAATTAGGTGATAAATAATCAGGGCAATACTCCACATGACATAAGACTCCGATCAGGGCCCAATTTACATGATGTGATCTTCTTTCACCATTTTCCCCCCCTCACAATGTAATGGGATTTGAAAGTAGGTCCTTACTGTGTCTTGCTGCAAGTTTCGTATGCAAGCTGAAAGCAATTTGATAATGAATTGTATATATTCAATTTTACATTGCTGCACTCTAATGCTCCCTTGAGTTGACGACTGAAGTTTCTTGTGTGTAACTCATTTAGATGAAGAAGGTCAGCAGCTGACTGGTGTCCTATTAGTCCCATTTATCACATAAATATATTCCTACAAGAATCCTTTCCATAGTGGATGAGAGGCTTTTGAATTCTATAAAGAAAACGCCTTTTGCGTTCTCTCTTGATATGAGGCTTGATCATATGCTGGTCCCTGATGTGATGTATTTTTTCCCAAAACCAGTTACTGAAGTTACGTGATAAATAATCAAGGCAATACTCTACATGACATAAGACTCGGATCAGGGTCCAATTTAGATGATGTGATCTGCTTTCACCTTTTTTCCCCTCTCACAATGAAATGGGATTTTAAAGTAGCTCCCTACTGTTACTTGCTGCAAGTTTCGTATGCAAGCTGAAGCAGTTTGATGATGAATTATATAATAAATAGTATTATATTCAATTCTACATCGCTGCACTCTAATGCTCCCTTGGCATTTAGTTCATACTGTGATGGTGGAGTTGACGACTAAAGTTTCTTGTGTATAACTCATTTAGATGAAGGTCAGCAGCTGACTGGTGTCCTTGTAGTCCTATTTACTACATAAATATATTCCTACAAGAATCCTTTCCTTAGTGGATGAGAATCGAGATGCCCCCGCCTCCCCCCCCCTTTCCCGGTTGCCACCCCCCCCAAAAAAAAACCCTATTTCCATATAAGGGTCATTTAAATATCCAAAGGTTCTAATAAAATCTTTATTGCTGGGTTTCGTAATATTTCATCTGCAGAGCTGTTGAAGCTGCACGGACTTCTTTTTTAATGTTTCTGAATTTTGACTTCTCTGTGTTTTAGGTTGCTAATTTGTTCAAGGTGCACAGTGCACTGATATTGCTTAGGTGATTTATGTCTTAAAAGCCACCTTTTTAAGGGTGCTGATTTGGTGCATACTTGTTATTCAGGCCAATGATCCAACAATTGAGCGCATCATTACCCCTCGGATTGCTCTTACTACTGCTGAATATCTAGCTTATGAGTGTGGAAAACATGTGCTGGTTATTCTGACTGATATGAGTTCTTACGCTGATGCACTGCGAGAGGTATATCTGAAACACTCAATTTTCCCACCCTTCATTTCAATGTATTGGTGCTGTTTAGTGCACTTTATGGTTGAAATTATGATGAGTCGTTTGTTTGTCTCTTGTGCTCTCAGGTGTCTGCAGCACGTGAAGAAGTGCCTGGACGTCGTGGATACCCAGGATACATGTACACGGACTTGGCGACAATATATGAGCGTGCAGGAAGAATTGAGGGGCGGAAGGGATCCATTACTCAAATCCCCATTTTGACTATGCCAAATGATGGTGAAAACTTTCGGAAACCTCTGATGTTTTTTCCATGAATTTTCTGCTTGCCTTTTTTTTGGGGGGGGGGGGATATTTAATTGACAGAGGAAGTCTTTGCTTGCAGATATTACTCATCCAATTCCAGATCTTACTGGATACATTACAGAGGGTCAAATTTACATTGATAGACAACTTCATAATCGACAGGTGTGAAGATAACTCCCTTGTGAGAATTAAAAAAGTTACTTTTTTTTCCAGTGAAAAAGACTTCTATTAAGTATGAAAAAAACCTCCAAGAGTGTGAATCAATAACTAATCATGTCACCTAACTGCAATATTTTTACAGATTTATCCACCGATCAATGTCCTTCCTTCACTTTCCCGATTGATGAAGGTATTTTTTCCAGACTTTTGAATTGATAGCATTTGCAAAAGAAGCCAGAATAAAGTTTTTAATGCGATGCATTTGATTGTCACAGAGTGCTATCGGCGAGGGGATGACAAGAAAAGACCATTCTGATGTTTCTAATCAGGTAGGTTATTCTTAACTTAGTAAGCAGATGACATAGATTGTCTAATAAATGTTCTTCATAAACAATCATTGCATAATTGGGAACTTCCATGGAGACCAGTACATAGTATGAAGTTTTCCGTCAGTACCATGATGCAAGGAAAATCAAAGTATTATGCTTCGTTCAAAATCTGTCTCCATTTCGGGTATCTAATAATACCTTAGCATAGTAGCAAGAATACAACTTGGTAATGCTACATCTGCAAACCCAAATCTTATAACAAGTTGGCTGCTGTCAGAGTCGTGCTTACACCGAAGCGTGATTTCCAGTCGAAAACTCAATAAACTTAGAATGTTAGAACTTTAATAGTTACACATACCTTAAATGTATTCACACCACATATATCCACATAGCAACAGAAGATAAAAGAGATAGAGACAAGTACACCAGCATCTGACTGGGTGAGAATGAGGGCGCTCCTCCCAATTGGGTAAACCCAGTAGTACTTTTTTTAATAAAAATGATGCTTAGCCTTACTACGATGGTAGTACAAATCTTTGGACAAAACCCTCTGTGGGAAATCCAGAGTTATAGACAAAGACTCAAATATATGACTATTACAATCATTTTCCTTTCCAAACTGGGACTCAGATATACATATGACTGAGGATCATCCAAGAAAGCAACCATTGGCAGCCCATGGCCCGCCGGTACAATGTGGAGAAAGCCACAGAAATGGTCTTGGTCCTCGTTTCTATTCCTTAAAACACAGGAAACTCAGATTCTACCTGTTAGGGTTAGTATAGAAACCTTAGATTCTGGAAATATCAATCTTTTCAACATAGGAAAAACCCTAACGCTTGCGCATATTTTCCCAGCCAAGGTTTGAACCTTAGGCTGACGTGGCAGCCAAAGCTGATGTGGCACAGGAGGACACGTGGCAGAAGTCTTGGTAGGTGCTGACGTGGCGCACACGTGTAATTTGACACGTGGCAGGTGACGTGGCGACCACATGAGTGAGATGATGTGGCAGTCAGCTCAGTGGATGACATGGCAGGACATGTGACAGCTGACCTGGAGTGCCAGCTAGACAGGTGGCTGAGGTGGCAGACCTAAGGTTAAGCTAACCCCAACACAGTTAGTTTAACTCTGGTTTAGTTAGCTTGGCCTAACTTGACTCAACCAGACTACTCTGGTCACTGTAACCAGACTATGACCAGTCCAGTTAGTCTAGTTGCAGACTAACCTAACCAGAACCACTCAGTCTGGTTAGAGTAACCACCCGGTTACCCATCTAGTTACTGTCCCAAAAAACAAAAAGGACAGTTGCAGAGACTGTTTCTGCTAGCAGTTTTCACCTATCTGAGAGTATTTACTGTCAGAAAAAGCAGAAATCAGAGAAAAATCAGAGATTTGCACAAGTAAAGGAATGCATGCCTTTGTGCTCAGAAAAAGGGAATTAGATGCATACTCAGTGCTTTCTGCAGCAGCCAGAAAAGGGGCAATATAGTTGTTGATGCCTTGACAACTTTGTAGGTATATGCCTTGAGTTGACAGCCCGGTACTGGCATGGATTGTGAATGCAAGACACCTCTTGTTGAGGTAATTTTTTCTCTTTGAAAAGCAAAGGTTGCATGCATCAGTTGCATACACTGTGTGTGAGAAACTTGTAGATCTCAGACGAGTTGTAAGAAAATGGCCCAATCACCTATCCAGTGGGATTCACAAGATAGGGATGCACATCCAAGACAAAGAAGTGCGCAGCAAAACCAGCAAGAATTTGAGTAGATGGTACGCACTCATATGCAAGAGATGGAAAATCTCAGAAGGGATCCAAGAGCTCAGCATTTGTTTCAAGTAGAAAATATGCCTAATGCAACTTATGATGTGCCAATGCCAGAGGCACACTCTCGTGTACAGCCAAAGAAAGAGAGATCTCATAGGGGATGGTCTCATAGCAAGAAGAGATCGAGGCATCATCATCAATCTAACCATCCAGGAAAAGAAGGAAACACAAGAAGTCTAGGAAGAGTAAGTCTTCCAGAGAGACCAAGGAATTCAAAGAGGGAGGTAAATCTATCAAGTTTATGACCTATAATGGACAATATGGTCATACAGACAAAGCATTGCAATTCATTAGGCAATTTGATGTTGCATTCGGTTACATAAAAGTTTTCAGAATCCTCCAAGTTAAGAATGGTCGATTTGCACTTGACAGCAACAGCTAGTGCATGGTGGAGTGCACAGACCACAGATGGGTCAGCCCCAAAGAGGTGGAAGGAGTTCAAGAAAGCCTTCTATCAGCAGTTTATGCCTAAACAGTTTAGAGATCATGTTCTTCAAGATTGGGACAGTTTGCATATGGATGCAAGAGATACAGTGGATGTGTACAACCAAAAGTTTTGGGACGCTTATTTGCAGGTTGCACCTTTCAAAAAGATCTCCAAAGGAACCCAAATGAGAAAGTACAGAGCAGGTCTCAGTCCAAGAATCCAGGCAGTAGTGAATGCTTTGGGGGCAAAGAACATTCAAGACCTTATGCATTTAGCTTCAGTAGCTAGTCTTGTGACGTTACAAGATCCATCCACGGTACTATCCTTGCATGCATGATGTGCTGAAAGAAAGAAAACTGATTTTTCAAAATCAGAAAAAAAAGAGTATCCCAAGGTTGAAAAGAAAGGGTTTCAGCCTCAGAAGCCAAGGGGTACTCAGTTTTCAAAGTCATATAGAGGCAAATCCCTATTCACTCATGAACAGATAGCTGAATTCCGCAGAGATGGGAAATGGTTTAAGTGTGGGAAAGAGGGGCATATGGCTGCCCAGTGCTCTGAGAAGCCCTCGGGTTCTAAGGAGCAGAAAAAGCCACAAGTACCACCGAGGCCGATGGTGGGAGTAGTCCTAGATGTTTTGGGGAGTACCTCAGACCCAAAGGAAAAAGAGCTTTTGCTATCGTGGGGAAAGATAAGAGATCAACAAGCATTAATCCTATTTGATCCAGGGTCTACAGACAATTTCATATTTGAAGATTTAGCCCTGAGATTAGGGATAAAAACTGAAGAGCTAGGCAGAGCTCTTGATGCTGATCAAATGTTCCAGTGCAAGCTACTCCTTTGATTGGAAAGCTTCGTGTCCATGTGCAGAGCTATGTAGATCAGGAGGACTTCTTCATCTCCTCTCAAGCAGCATGATGTTGTACTTGGTACACCGTGGTTCCGTCGAAAGGAAGTAACAATAGAATACCCTGAGAGGGTGCTGAGTTTTATCCATAGGGGGGGAAACAACGTTTAGTTGCCATGAATAAAGGGGAGACTATCCCCATTGTATTTGATGTTACATGTGGTAAAGTAATAAAGTCTGCAATTTCCGCGTACATGGTTTTTGTAAAAGAAAAAGAGAATGATATGCATGCTGAAATGAATGATGGAGACAAAGATAAATTTCAGTTTCTTGTAAACTTTAAAGATTTCTTTTCCGATGCTTTGCTAGGGGAGTTACCCCGAGAGAGACCAGAAGATCATCGGATAGAGTTAATGCCTGGTAGTGAGCCACCGAATAGACCACCTTATAGAGTCAATGCGACTCAGAGAGAGGAGATTATAGCTCAGGTGCAGGACTTGTTGTTCAAAGGGTTGATTCAGCCCAGCTCGTCTCCTTTTTGCTCACCAGTAGTTCTGGTACAGAAGAAAGATGGTTCTTTTCGAATGTGCATTGATTATTGTACATTGAATAAGATGACCATCAAAAATAGATTTCCGATACCACACATAGATGATGTGCTTGGCCAGCTCAGAGGAGCAATAGTTTTCAGCAGGATAGATTTAAAGAGTGGCTATCATCAAGTCAGGTTACAACCACAAGATGTGCATAAGACAGCTTTTCGCACTACATTCGGGTTATATGAATACTTAGTGATGCCTTTTGGGTTGACAAATGCCCCAGCCACATTCAATAGAATGATGGATCGCATCTTCCGAAAGTACAGGCATTTCATGGTACTTTCTTTAATGATATCCTAATCTTTTCAAAGACAGAAGAAGAGCACAGGGAACACCTTGCTTTGGTATTTCAAGAACTTCGAAATCATCAGCTTTTTGCCAATAGCAAGAAAAGTGAATTCTTTTTGGAAGAGATCCATTATGTGGGGCATATAATATCCAAGAATGGGATACCGATGGATCTTGCAAAGATTCGAGCCATCCAAGAATGGCCTGAGCTGAAAACTGTGCATGAAGTCCGTAGTTTTTTGGGACTTTGCTCCTATTATAGGAGATTCATCAGGCATTTTGCTAATATAGCAACTCCACTACATGACCTTACTAAGAAAAATGCAGCCTTCACATGGGGAATATCACAGAAGAAAGCATTCAATACACTCAAGGAGAAGTTGACTATAGAGCCTATTCTTGTAGTCGTGGATCTTTATCAACCTTTTGATGTTGATTGCGATGCCTGTGGAGAGTGTGTTGGGGCTGCATTACATCAGAATGGACATGTAGTAGCGTACGAGAGCCGAAGATTGCGTGATGTTGAAAGATATTTGGGAATCTATGAAAAAGAATTGTTGGCTATAGTTCATGCTGTGAACACATGGAAGCTCTATCTTTTGAGTGCAGATTTTACTGTTAAAACAGATCACCAAAGTCTGATATATTTTCTAACTCAAACAAAACTTTCTGAGAAGCATATGACATGGGCAAATATGCTGTCAATGTATCGTTTTCAGATTGTCCATACCCCAGGAATTCAGAACAAAAGGGCAGATGCCTTGTCCCGAAGACCTGTGGGTGACCAAGGTTCAGACTGGGAAAAGTACCTACCATTAGTAGAGTTTGCTTACAATAATACAGTACACAACTCTATAGGGAAAGCCCCCTTTGAGGTCATCTATGGAAAGGTGATTCTGCCACCTATCCTGAGGACCAAGGACGAAATATTTACAGCTGATCAGTTTGTGAGAGACCTCTAGACAGCTTATAGCCAAGTCCAGACAGCAATTGAAAGGTCTCAAGAGAAGCATAAGAGAGCTGCAAATAAGCATAGGAGACAGTTAAATCTCAAGGAAGGGGATTGGGTACTTTTAAAGTTCGAGAAAGCTAGGCTCCGCAAGTTTAAAGACAAACAGAAAGTGTATGCAAAGTTATCCCAGAGAACCACAGAGCTGACTACGGTCAGAGAGAGTTGACTTCGGTCAACGAGACATGGCATGCGCCAAGAGGGTTAACCACGGTTAACCAAGATGTGCCAACTTCGGTTGGAGAGACTTGACTATAATTAAGGCGCCTCGATCCTTGGTCAAAGCCTCTTAATTATAATCAGGAGTGTTGACTCCGGTCAACTAGAGAAAAAAAAAAATCTTTAAATTTGTTATGTGTGCACATGTGCTTAGTGGGGACGTCCACCGTGACTAGAATTAGTCCACAATGTGTTATTTGCATGCAAAGTGCTAACAATTAATGGGTGCCGTGGTGGTGCGCTTTAATTAATTGTTGCAGGTACTAGGAAGAGTTATTTTCCTAAGCGCTACGGGAGCCTAACAAGAGTCTAGGAGGCGGTTCGCGTGACCAAGTGCTTCGAAGGCTCCAGAGTTGCCCTTAGTGGCATGTAATTAGGAAAGTAATGTAGAATTTGACAAGTGGCTTGTTGCCAAGAAAGAGAGCCTAAGAGCTCATGTAATGATTCATTCACGTTTGGATTTTGTATGAAGAGCTTCCACGCTAAACTCTTGTACTTAGTTTTCTCTCAAGGAATAAAAACCTTCAGGGGGGTCCAGCTCGATGATTGTCATGGGCCCTAGTGTGTCTGTTGAGAGAGGGAGAGATAAAGAGAGTGACTTTGCTGTCTTTTACGAGGGAAGATTTCACCGGTCACCCTCTATGTCCTGTAGTGGTCTGACTAACCCCTGTTGCTCTCTCATCTGTCGTAGAAGGGCCTCCCTGTGTCGCCACATCTCCATCAGGTAGAGTTCGATACAGACCTGGTCATGGAAATGGATCAGTCGTGACAAAGGACCGAAGCCATTCCCCTCTAGGTAGAGATAGTGGTAGCGTCCTCGAATCTCATAGTAGGCTGGGCAAATACAAAGGAAATGCTTCTTTGTCTCAACCGCCCCCAGCGTACATAGCATGCAGATCCGCTGCTCTCTAGGTATACCCGCTGCTCTCCTTAGTTAATGGGATGAAATCGGCATCTGACCAATGGCAATCCTCAATGCATGAGATACTCCTCTATCCTCAAGATAGTGGGGTCTGATAATGAATCCCTCCTTTGATACTCGCAGGAAGTGGTTGCGATAGAACTAGGTCTTGGTGGGGAGTTCCTGGTCCTCCCCCCAAGTTCGGGATGTGTGAAGCTGGAGGTCTAACTGTATAATACGGTTGATCTCATCTTGCGGGATCAACTCAAGAGGTGCATCCATGCTGTACTGAAAGGGGGGAAGCCTATCCATCTGGATACTGTGCCTGGCAAGCCATGTAGATATGCGTGCATACCATGTGTCTGCCGCGCTCTCTGCGAGTTGTTTGGATGACTCTAGGGCCAAGCTCGGGAGTGTCCAATGGGGTAAGTCCGACACCCTGTGGATGAAAGATGGCATCAACCTGGAGAGGTGTCATGGCGAACTGTGCCTGTACTATCTCATGTGGAACTGAGGGCTTATATCCGATCATCCTGGATCCCATCGCCACCTGTAGCCGCTCGAAACTCCTCCAATTTGTCCTCGGAAGATCGCATCCCCAGAAAGGTGCTGCATACATGACAGTCGGTCACACTAGTGTGTCGAAAAGCCAACCCTTCGTTCGTGGATCCTGCTTCCCTTGTATGGTTGTTTGTAGCGCTACCATCTCCTTAAGCATCTCATTCTCGGCTCTCATCTCTTCCATTGCTTTGCACGTACCTTTTGGTACCCCCTGCATATCTCTCAATTGCTGTAATTCTGTCCCCATGGCCTGCAATTTGTCCTTGAGGTTGACCTTGTCATCTTCCCATGCCTCTTTCTTCTTTTCCCATTCATCCTTCTTCCCTTTCTCCGTTCGCCATTCTTCTTGCGTACGCCCTCCTTGCTTCTTGATTTCATTCAGGGTCTTGTCAATATGCGTCTTTTCTGCCATCAATGCCACATTAGTGGTCTCGAGGCTATCGACCTTTTCGATCAAGGCCTATATCTCGTCTTGTTTAAGATTCTAAAAAATTCCTTGGATCTGAACATAAGGTACCATTACAATTCCAAACAGTACAGGTCTGGGTCTCGGTGCTCTAAATCTCATAGACCCCATCCCCCTATGGGACCAGCAAGTACTGAGTGTGTGGATCACTCTAGGACCTGTGGTCAGCAGCAGCACATATGGGTGGCTGGAGCAGATATGTGAGGCTGTGGGATGCTTTGGAAATGGCTGGAGCAGAAGGCCCTGCAAGGGGTGCACATAGGGCAGCACACATGGGGCTGCCAGGGCCATGATATAGGCCCCGCAGATAGCGACAGCAAAGAGCAAGTTGGGAAGTGCAGAGCAGGTTGGACCAACAGATGCTGCGACATAGCAGTCAGGTGGCAGGTCTGGATCAGACCTGGGTCAGCAGTGTGGTCAGGCCAGTCTGCAGACCTGGTCAGCTTTTTTTAAGGGCATTCCAGCCCTATATGAAGGGTGCAAGCTTTGGGCTCTCTCATCCATTCTTTGTGCCTCACAACAGCCTGCTTGGAGGGCAGCAGGGAGGCCAAGAGTTATCCAGAGGTGCCTCAGCATAGACTGCATACTGAGAAGCTGGGAGGCCCAAGGATTTAGCACTCTAGTCTGCAGATCACCTTCCGGGGTGAGGATCATTCAAGGTGCCATGTGCATCATCCATTGGCTGCAGACAGGAGCAGCAAGAAGGTCAAGGAATGGGACATCAACAGTACCCCACCATAGGTTGCAGACGGAAGCAGCAAGGAGGTCTGTCTGGAGGGCATCTACTCAGCCCACTGAAGCTCTTTGAGAGCATGAGGGTGACAGAGTTTTGAAGCTGCCAGGAGGAGCTAGGAGAACCATTTTGTGTTACCTGTGGTCCACATCTAGGCAGTATCTTATCTACTACACACAGTGCACACCTTTGTATAAGGTTTTGTCCATCTTTGGAGCGATACATATTTATTGTTTCTACATGGTTCATCAACTGTCTGCATCTATCTATATTCACTTGTTACACATTACGGAAAGGAGTGAGATTTGAATTATAATTGTGTGATTTTGGTTATCGTTTTACACAATCTTCCGCTGCGTGAGTGTTGGCTGCAGCAAGCAACCTCTATCTCTGTTTTGTAACATGGTGTCTGAGCCCCAAGGAAGTCTCACTAGTGCATGACCCTTGAAGGTAAGAACCTTTGGAAGGAGATCTCGTAGTCTATTGGCCATGACGAGAATGTCACTATCTGAATCTTGATCACCCCCCTTCTTGCAAGGGTACATGTCCTGCAGACGTAGAAGATGATTCCCAAAAGCTTGACTCCATCCCAAGCTTTGGGGAGTTGGGGAAGCTTGATGTTCCAAATTACCTCTTTGGAAGATGAAGATCTGGGGTAAGGATGATTTGGGAGATTATGAAAGGAGTGGAGCTAAGGTCTCAGCACTTAAGAATGCTGCCGGGGTAGTGGTGACAATAGCTGATACCGATGCAGTCAGAGTGGGTACTGCGCGATGTGGTGGCCCTAGCTGTAATTATTGGCATGGCTGCAGGCTCGTCCTCTTGCATATTCAGCTGGCAGACATGGCATTTCAAGAATAGACCATTCTAAAGGACATATGAAATCAACAATACAGCTAGAATCCTCGACCTCGAGATTGATTTCTACAACATGTATAGGGAGAAGAGGGACACAATAAAGGATTATATCACAAAAATGAACCTAGTGAGGGATCAGCTCTTAGCAGCAGCAGTCGGTCAGCAAATGGATTCGGCTCGGATGGCTAGGCTTTTGCTTGGCATGCTCCCCAGGAGCTATAAAGGTTTTGTGACAACCATGGTTGAAGGGCAACGGTCGGCACCGGTTACTTTAGAGGAGCTAGTGCACCTACATCTCCAAGAAGAAAAGCTCGAGAGAGGAAGTTCGGCTGATCCGATGGCAAAGCCTTTGCTGCACAAGGAAAGGGCAAGCCTGGCAATGACAAACCCAACAAGAAGAGAAATAACAAAATTGATGATGAGGATGACTCTTCATCTACTGGAAGCAAGATAAAGATTAAATGGTTTTATTGTGACCAGCCATGACATTTTGCGAAGGATTGTAGAAAGAAGGTTGATTAGAAAAGGAGTACTCCAATCAAGATTCAGAGGAGCCAAAGCCAGCAGTAAATGCAGTAACAGAATTAGGAGATCTTTTTTTTGTGACAAACTGAGTGTTGCCGAGATAAGGTATGCAGATTTTGGTGAATATATTTTTATCTCTGACATTGAGAGATGGTCTCATGAGTCTGAGCAACCAAAGGCCTTTGTGAAGGTGGAGGAACAAAGTGTTTGCTCATGCTGTTCTGAGACCAAAGCTGACATTGCTTGCATAAGGAGATGTCTGTCTTTGAGGAGATCTTAGGAATCGAAGTCTGAGCGGTACAGCCTACAGGGATAGTGGAGATGGTCATACAAGGAAACACATGGATGCAATGGGTGCCTCCAAGTAGTATCTGGTCTGTTATCAAAGCAAACAATCAAACGGGTGGATCCAATGGTATGCATATTCTTTGTGCATACGTTAAACTTTAGTAGCGTGCTTTGGGCAAAGTGTTTGCCTTGTGTTTCTTAGATGCTGAGGAAATGGAGGGTGAAAGCCTTCTTGATAAAGAGAGGGGGAAGGCCTCTATCTTGCCTCCCGCTTCAATTTGGAGTATGTGGGAGGCTGTTTAGAGCTGTCCTATGGCTATTCGTATGGCATGCGAAAGGTGGACCTTGAGATACCCTTGGTATTTGGATGAACCCATCATTGGTTAAGTGAAGAAACTGCTCCTTGAAAAGGCCATCTTGGTACCATGAGTGAGGACTAGAAATACCCATGTTCGCTTTGCATTGAGTTCAGTTGGTTTGACTAGGGAGTCAAAGAGGATGGATTTTGTGTTGACATGTTATAAATGAGCCTGAAGGCATTCTCTCTCTAGCATAGACCTTGATGCATGTCCTCTTGTTAGACGGGCCTCAGCGGTGGCTGGCCTCATACTTAAGCAAGGTCGTGCAAATGTGCATCCAAAGTTCAACTGCTCCCCCTTAGGGAGAAGGACTCATGCTGAAATGGGCATTGCTAGTGTTGAAGGTCCTAGCCCTCGTTTTACCAAGGTCGACCTTCATATCTCTGTTATAAGAGTGTGTCTCTAAAGCTCCCAAATGTGGCTTAGAACATCCGCTATGTTTGAGATCAATACCAAGTCATAGGCATATAGCAGGATCGGAACTAGGGTGTCTGCAAGAGCTGAACTTCTGCCCCCTAATGTATCAATGAAAGAAGACATTTTGCCTAGAGAGAGAGAGGGAGAGAGAGAGAGAGAGATGACCATCTTCGGGAGGCCAAGCAGGCCTATGAGACAAAGTACAAACACAAAGATAACCCATGCAAGCCATTGTGGGCTGAAGTAGAGGGTGTGCTAAGGCCCTTCGTTGAATACTACGCTGAACCAAACTCAAAATACAAGAGTCAAAACTAGTACTCAATCTCATAGTGAAAATACATAAGCCGGTGCCAGGGTGGCTCTCAATGAGCTGTGAAAATGTCTAGTATTTGTGTCTACTGGCTCGTCTCTCTCTGCGGCGGTGGGGACGTGGTCTCCGTGATCTTTGTATCCAGTGGGCCATGTTGATAGTGACACCTCTGAGCGGGCAATCCCCTTAGAATATGGTTGTGATGGGATGTGGTCCATCTCTGCATCGTGTGTAGCTCATGCATCTCTAGCTGCATCTCTCCTCGTTGTCATTGCATCTCACTGATCTGCTCAGCCCTCATATCATCGATGTCCTGCTGTAGACTCAAATGTGTAAAAGTCTGTGACATGTCACTGGGCACGATCTATCTCGGTCTCATGTGTCATTGTCTTCTCTTGCTCTCTGATACGGCGCAACAAGATCTTTCTATGCCATCACATCTCCATCAGATAGGGACCAACACAAACCTGGTCCTAGAAGTGAATCATTCGGGAGAGAGGCCCAAACCCGTGTCCCTCTTGCAATAGGCAATAATATCGTCCTCAGATCTCATAATATACAGGGTAATTACACAAGATGTGCTCCTCTATCTCCACCTCCTCCAATGTGTATAGTCTACAGATACGGTTGTGCTTGTGGCTCTCCTTGCTTCAATCTTCAGCTAATGGGACGAGAACAGCATCTGCGGATGTGAGAGAGAATTTTATTAATGTCCACAGGAGACCAAAATGTCTTTGGGACAAAAGAAAAACCATCTAATACAACAGCTTAGGGAGGGCACATGGCAACTCCCAAGGATTGCATAAAGCAACTGCCGTTATTTTTTAGAGTACCTAAATTGTATCCCGAAAAAAACACATATAGTTGGCCATACATCAGTTTAAGGCTGAGAGTCTTTTGGTTTTGATTTAAACTCCTTAATGAGTGCTATTCCTCCGCAGTACACTACCTTGCGCTGGCAATTAGTTTCGATTCTCCTTGTAATCGTTGGGGGCCCTGTTTGCTGCTGCTTTAGCAGCGGTACTATTGGTCCATGGAGCTATGCGTCTGGAGAACTCGTCAAAGGCTGAAGAAATCATTGTAGGCTTGACGGCTAGGTTATCCTTTGCAAGCTCTTTGGCGGTGGATGAACTAAAGATTCAAGGAGTGTTGCTGGCGGAGTAACTGCAAGCTTCGCTAGGTTGCATATGCTTGATTGAGGGCTTTGCATGGCTGATAGCTATGTGTAGGGGATGGCGGCTGGCCTAGTTCAGCCTACTGAATACACTTTACAGGTCGCGGGTGATCACAACAGTAGGGCTGTGCACAGGCGCCGTCGTACGAAGGATTTTGTTCTTCAAAAGTACTTTGCAAAATTTTCTGGCTACTCATAGTGCACCCTACCCACGTTTCATTGAGCCTGAAATGTTTCGAAACGTGTTGCACGTTGCGAAACATTGCAGTTACAATGAAACACGTTTCATTGTGACTATGTCCTTAAATAATGGGATGAGACCCACATGTGTCCAATGGCTATCCTTAGTGCATGCGAGACTCACTTATCCTCTAGGCACTGAGGTTTGATAATCACCACATCCTCTGATACCCTTAGAAAGTGGTTGCAATAGAAGTAGACCTTGGTGCCCCCCCACCCAAACACCAAATTCCGTGACATTTAGAGCTGGAGCTGATCCAACCGTAAGATACGGTTGATCTCATCTTGTGGGAGTAGAGGGGATGGGGTATCCAAGCTGTACTAGAAGGGGGAAGTTAGTCCATCTGAATACCCTGATTGGCAAACCATATGGATATGCGTGCGTACTAGGCTAGTCGTCTAGATGACTAGTGTGCCAACCTCGGTGGTCTCCAGCTGGGCAGGGCCCAAATCTAGTGAAGCCCTGCCCAAATCTTGTGAAGATATGTCACTGTCTGAGAGAGAGAGAGAGAGAGAGAGAGAGAGAGCGAGCGCTGGCGGAACTAGCACCTGCCTCTTGTTGACTGGCTGGTGCTGGCTGTTGGTGGGCAGCCAAATACGCTACCGAAGAGCCTCTTCGGGGGTGCGGGCTTGTGGAGGGCAACCAAAAAGGCTGCCTTAGTCAGCTTGACTGCAGCGGGGTGCAACCTTTGCCCCAAAGGCTGTTGTGAAGCCCAAAATAGTCTAGGAAGAGTGGAGGCAGGAGTGGTATGATGGCAGCAGCAGAGGGTAGTACGGGGTGGAGAGGGAACCGCCATGTTTTTCTTTTTTTTGGGTGGGGACGTTAAGGGGAGGGAAAGAGAGAGGGGGGGGGGGAAGTTAAAAGCGAGAGAGAGAGAGAGAGAGAGAGAGAGAGAGAGAGGTGAAGCAAATCGCTCTTGTGAGAGCTTGAGAGATGAAAGTTCAGAGGCTTGGGGTGGAGTAGGGAGTGTAGATTGGGGAGCAAGCTCAACGCTCACAGGAATGGAGAGGGGAGTGGAGTTAGTGTTTAGGGAGGCTAAAAGGACTGGAGTGGCTTGGAGAGCTGAGGGAGACTGAAAGAAGGCAGCCTGTGGCCCATTGCCACGCGGAACTCGACGGAATAGTGTTTCCCATGTTTTGGAACACTGTTCCCACATGATCTGGGTTCCAGCCCTCCAAGCGTTCGGCACTTTCAGGATGTTCCCCTGGTAACTATGCTTGGTGAGTATGCACAGGCTTTCTCTGCACCCTGTTTCCATGTTTAACGATTCTAAATAGTTTAGTGTGCATTGCTGTAATTTACTATCCCGAGTAGCAGACAACATCATGGGAAGAGTTTTCTGCCACAAGAAAATCATCCACCTCTACAGATGCCCATGGTTGATTTCAACTTGTGATTCCTTGAGGAGAGAGGTTAAAGTAGCGAGAAGGATGTAATTGCAGTCTATCTCAAGGAATTAGAAATTCAATACTAATCAAAGATTGTTAGCTGTGTCATTTTTCCTTCTTTATGTGGATGATAGCATCAATTTGATAGTTTGCAAGCGTTGGTTTTTGCTAGCTCTATGCAAACTATGCAATTGGAAAGGACGTGCAAGCAATGAAGGCTGTAGTTGGTGAGGAAGCATTGTCTTCGGAAGATTTGGTGAGCTATCCTACGACATTCCTATATTTTTCATTCTAGGCTCTACAAATTCAGTCTCTTCTGATTCCTTGACATTGGATGGAGTCATAGTCTTGATTGTGCTTCCTTTTTGATGCAGCTATACTTAGAGTTCTTGGAGAAGTTTGAGCGCAAGTTTGTCACACAGGGAGCATATGACACTCGAGATATATTTCAGTCCCTTGACCTTGCTTGGACTCTATTGAGGATATTCCCAAAAGAACTGCTACGGCGCATCCCTGGGAAAACCTTGGACCAATTCTACAGCAGAGACTCTGCGCTTTGATCAAAGCATTCGTTCTCAATGTCACTGCAGCTGTGGTTTAACATTTACAATTGACTGTTGGAGATTTGTAGTCTCTTGGAAATCCATTGTTTTTATTGAAAGAGTTGTCATTTAGATCCAGTGATGTTAGGCATACTAACCAAGTTGTGCAGTTGATTAAGGCTCTGTGCCGTATGCTTTAGCTCTTGAGATCTAATAAAGATTATTTTAGTTTCAAAGAACAAAGAGGTCACTTGTTCAATTTGCTGCCTTTTGTGAAGAAGCGTAGGCTTGTGCCTTGTATGGCTTGGCTTGCAAGTATAATAAAAGTGGAAAGTGGCTGAGATTATAATGCTAGGCTTTTAGAGAGCTAAGAGTAGAGGCTCCATCCGTATGACATGTCTTAATACCATTTAACTCAGTCTACACATCTCTCTCTCTCTCTCTCTCTCTCTCTCTCTCCCCCCCCCCCCCCCCAAAAGGAAAAAAAAAGGGCTCCCCCCCTACGGCATATCTTTGTGAGAATGGGAGAGAGAGCAAATGAGGGCAAGAAGCAGGAGAGAGTGAGAGCTGAAAGCTTAGTTGCAAATAGATGAGACTGAGAGAGATACAACTGAAGGAGTGAGATAAGGTTTTGTCCTAGTGACAAAACCTTAGTAGTCACTAACCATAGTTAGTGGACTAACTGCGGTTAGGGGGAAAAACCTCTTAAAGAGGGAAAAGTGTCCCTAACTAGCGTATTAAATTACATTGGTCACTGCTGAATTATATCTATAATTGTAACACCCCCCTGCAGTGCCAATGTCATGTACAAGGATGATTAATCATCAAACGGATATAAGTTCAGGGCATTGTGAAATGCCTCAAACTTTTCACGTGAAGTGCTTTGGTGAAAATATCTGTAACATTGTCATGTGTGGACACAAAGATCATACTGATCTCTCTTGCATGCAACTTCTCTCTGACGTAGTGATAGTGAACCTCAATGTGCTTCGTGCGAGCATGAAACATTGGATTCTTTGCCACTATAATGGCAGTCTGACTATCAGTGAGAATTGGAGAAGGACCCTCCAATGACAGATGAAGATCAGCAAATAGACAACGCAGTCAGACACATTCAACTGTTGCTGTGAAAGCTGCCCTATACTCAGCTTCACATGATGAGGTAGTCAATGTAGATTGTTTCTTGCTCAGTCAGGAAATGCAAGCTTTACGCATAAAGAAACAATTGCCACTAGTGGACTGTCTAGTGTCATAATCACCATCCCAATTTGAATCACTGTAGGCATGCATCTGCAAGTCACTCCCCTAGGAAATAACAAGCCAAAAGACTTCGTGCCCTGTAAATAATGGAAGATGCGCTTAACTGCCTACCAATGCATAGTTTTTGGGTTGATCATATACCTGCTCACCTGAGATACTGTAAACTAAATATCAGGTCTAGTGTTGTAGAGATAAATGAGGCATCCAATAGCCTGACTGTAAAATGTGGCATCAACTGATTCTCTTGCATCATGCATTGTGAGTTTCAGCCCCGGCTCCATGGGAGTGGCTATGGGCTTACAATCATGCATGTTAAATCTATCCAAGAGTTTTTGCACATACTTGGATTGAGACATAACAGTGCCACGTCTCTCTTGAGAGAACTAGATCCCCAAATAAAAGTGAAGCAACCCCAAATCTGACATGTCAAAGTTGGTCTGCAAATCAGCTTTGAAATCTGTAATATTATCTTTATTGGACCTTGTGAGCAGTAAGTCATCGACATAAAGAATGATGACTAAAATTTTCCCCCCATCCTTCTTGATGTAGAGGTGCTCTCAGTAGGACTATTATGCAGCCCCTTGCTGGTCAAAAAAGCATGAACCTTGGCATACCATGCACGAGGGGCCTATTTCAGTCCATACAAAGCTTTATTCAGCTTTCATACTTGAAGTGCATTTCTTGAAATTTCAAAGCCTGGAGGTTGTTTGACATAAACCTCTTCCAACAAGTCTCCATTTAGAAAGGCTGTTTTAATGTCCAACTGATGAACATTCCACTCAAAATGTGCAGCCATTGCAATAACAGATCGGATGGTGGTCATCCGGGATATAGGAGCAAAAGTCTCCTCATAATCTATGCCCTTTTTTTGAGCATAGCCTTTGGCAACCAGCCTTGCCTTGTATCTGTCAATGGAGCCATCTGGCCTCCGTTTCACCTTGAAAACCCATCGTGTACCAATGGCATGTTTACCTGGTGGCAAGTCTACGACATCCCAAGGCTGATTTTTTTGAATGGACTGCAATTCATCGTGTATGGCATTCATCCAATGCACATTGTCCTTTGCTTCTTCGAATGTTGCAAGCTCCTCCTCATCGAGAAGAGTACCTGCATATGCCGATTCCACCGAATTAGCACCTTCCATGTGTCTTACTGCACTGCGAGTCCTGCCAGGTAATGGAGCATCAATCTTACTCTCCCTCAGAGTCTGTAACAGCTAGTTTGGGACTGTTTTTGCTGCATGTATGTCTACAATTTCTTGCTGAACCACCTGTTCCACTGCCTGTGGAGGTGGCAAGACATCCTATGGTTGAACTGGAGCATCGAGAGGTGGCTGTAAATTCTGATTTGCATTAGAAATATCAGCAGGGGAACCCAAGGCAATGGGTAGCAACCCCTCAAAAGCATCCTCTGAAGAAGAAGGCATATGAAATTCAGCTTGAGTGAGCTGAATTTTTTGCAAATATCACATCTCTACTGACAATGATCTTGCGTGTAGCAAGATTGTAGAGATGGTACCCCTTGCTTTCTGCACTGTATCCAACAAATATGCACTTAATTGCCTTATCTGACAACTTATGCCGAAATTCAACTGGCACATGAGCATATGCAAGGCATCCAAAGACACGGAAATGATCCACTGAAGGCTTTCTCCTATTCCAGACTTCATAGGGAGTTTTTGTTTTCAAAGCCTTAGTGGGAGACCGATTTAAGATGTAGTTGGCACACATTAGACCTTCAAGCCAGAATTTGTAAGGCATGTGTTTGCTTTTCAGCATACATCTGTCCATCTCCATACGAGTTCTATTTTTCCTCTCAGCTTTGCCATTTTACTGAGGGGTCAGCCTCACTGTGACCTGATGCACAATACCCTTGCCTTTCAGAAAAGCATCAAAATTTGCAGATAAGTATTCCCCACCTCTATCTGTGCGCAATGTCTATATCTTGAGTCCAGATTCATTTTCAACCATGGCTGAAAAGTGTTTAAACACCATGAACACTTTTGATTTGTGCTTCAGCCCAAAGGCCCATCATCAATAAAAGTAACAAAGTAGAGATGACCACCCAATGATGGAGTCCTCATGGGACCATAGACATCACTGTGTATAAGCTATAATTTTCGGATAGCTTTAAATGAACCATCCTTTTTGAAGGGGAATCTATGCATCTTACCTAAAATGCACCCTTCACAGGCATGTGGAGGAGGTATCTCAAGAGGTGGCAATGCATCAACCATAGAGTGCTTCTGAAGTGTCATCAAGCTGTTGTAATGCATGTGGCCATATATGGCATGCCATAACTCTGCATTCTGCATGGCAGCAGTAGGAGTAGAAACTGCAAGAGCATGGGCTGCTCTTTTCTCAAAAAGATCAAGCTGAAAAAGCCCACACAGCAGAGTACCAGATAACTCAAGGCATAATCATTTTCTCTGTCTCGGACAGCACATTTGTCATCCTCAAAGATGACCTAAAATCCAGCCCTGTTAAGAGTGGACACTGAAAAGATATTCTTGGTGATACCAGGCACATACAAGACATCTGAAAGTTTGAAAACTGAGCCATCAGTGGCGATAAGCTCAACTTCTCCTGTACCACGACTGAATATGACGAGTTGTTGGCACAAGTGACTTTCTTACCAACGGGAGGTGGATGCAAGGAAGTGAAGAGACACTTCCTAGAAGTGATATGCTTGGAGGCACCGCTGTCAAAATGCCAAGTATTCAGTGTTTCATTGACACTGAAATCTGATGCATCCGTGGAAGGATCATAACTGCAAGTCAAAAAGGCATCTGTATCACCATTACAAGTGGTTGTACTATCCCGAGCATCTAGAGCAGCCAGCCTAGAATCTGAAATGCAAGATAAAAGGGCATAATCTTGTCCAACAAAGTTGGCTGCAGCATCCCCACCGTCAGATGCATGAGGAACTAAATCTGAAACAACCATACCAGAGCTATTTTTCTTCTCTTTTGCAAGCCTTTTCTTGCATTCTGCAATGTGATGACCTGGCTTTTTGTAGTAATGACAAAAACCCTTCTTCTTGGGCTTACTTGCATCATTCTTAGCCTTTTGTGAAGGCTGTCCTGACCCACTGGAAGGCTCATTTACTGATGTCTTTGCCTGTCCCTTTCCTTTTGACTTGAATGTTGAGAGCATAGCTTGTTCACCTGGGTTTGCTCTTCCTGAAGCAGAAGTCCTATCAACTCCTGAAAAGTGAGAGGATTTGCACCCCTCCTCAATGATAAGTTTAGCGAGGTATGAAAGCTAAGATAAGTCTCAGGAAGAGAATTCAGAGTGGTGGTAATCATCTCTGAATCAGGAATAATCTCATCAATGTTCAATAATTGCTCTCTAAGATCCTGTAGCTTTGTGAGGTGGACTGACATGGAGTCACCCTCTTCCATATGTGTATTACTTAACTCTCTTTTCAAGAAAGATACCCTTGCATCATTCTGGGCTGCATACATGCTTTCTAAGATATCCCACGCTGCCTTCGAGGTCTTACACAAACGGATATGGAGAATGATAAATCTTTTCACTGAAAGAGAGATGCATGACAAAGCTAAGGCATCCCGTGAATCCCATCTCTTTTGTTCTGGAGTGGTGGCTACAGCTGCACCAACAACCTGTCCTTGCAACTGCACCCTGTGCACGACCTTTTCCACCTCCTTTCTGGGGAGGGGTATTAGGTGCCATACTTGCTGGTCGGATCTCATCCCCATTCACATAATCCCATAAATTGCGAGAAATCAGAATATTGCATACCATAAAACTCCATAGGGAGTAGTTGGTACCATCCAACTTGTCTTCTTGTGAAAGACCACCGAACGGGAAATCATTCTGATTTTGCTGGGCCATATCTGAGAAAGATATTTTAGCAGATACAAAACTGAATTCCCTTACTGGGAATGAAATGCACAACTCCCAAAAAACACAGCCAAGCACTGGCTATAAATGCAACTCAGATTTCTGCACTTGCACTGTCAGAAATCTGTCCAAGCATCAAAAACTCTCTAGAATCTGCCAAAAGTGCTAGTGTGAACTAAAATCTATCAAATTGCTCTCCCGACACAAAAGCCCCAATTTGTGGTTTGAAATTGCAACCAGAAAGGGGCAAATTTACTAAAAGCCCCAAATCTGCAATTTCTAAACAAAAGCCCCAAATTTCAGATTAGATCTGCAAAAGCCCCAAATTTCGAGTTGAAATTGAGCCAAATTTCACCCAAATAGCTAATCTCCTACAAAAGCCCCAATTTCTTAGCCAATCTTTGCAATTTGCTTGCAATGTGTGCCAAAAAATGGACAAAAGCCCCTAATCTAACAAAATGCCCAATTCATAGGTCATGCTCAAATCTGTCCAAAGATTGCTCTGCCAAACAATGGCTTCTTGCAAAGTCTACCAGCCAAATGATCAACTTTAAGAGTGCCTGCAGGAAAGGTCAAATGCAACTGTACGACCTGTACGCAGAAAGTGCGAAAGGTACTATATGGTCGACACAGGTTGTACGGCACCACACGTGCAGGTTGTACGGACGAAGGTTGGCGACAATGTACGGAATTTGGTGCAGGAGCCGTACGGTTTGTACGGCGGTAGTATGGCACAGGTACGTACAGGGCTGCAAGGCCTTCTCCACAGTGCGCCTGCAGTGCTCGACTCCACGAGCTTCAGCTATGCCAGCACGTAGCTCCATCAGCCTACGATAGCCTAACGGTAAGACAATTCAAACGACGCCTCGCTTCGTGACAGAATCTTTGTGATTTTGTCAGCATCTTCATCGAAGTCTTCAAAGATTTCGGTGAGTCTCCCTGTAACATGTGGTGGCCACCTTATCCCAAGGTCACTACCAACCTTATCACCTAAGGTCAGTTGACTAACACGTGGCCCGTGTGCCATGTCATCATTACTTGCCACATCATCTGTGTACAAGCCTATCTGCCACATCAGCAAGTTGACCAATCAATGCTTGCCACATCACCCTAACCCATGGTATCCACATCATTTGCTACCTTAGTTGCCAAGTCAGCAAGTCAAAGTCAAAATGCCACATCATCACTTTGACCAATCAATAGTCAACTGCCACCTCATCATTGTCATGTGGCACACAGTCCCTAGCCAGGCATTGTTACCTCCTGTCATGCACACACAGGCTCTGCATGTGCACCCAGCTGCCACATCATCACAGAGTGCTTCACAGGCACACCTCTTGCTAGGCACAGTGCCACATTATCATTGCATATGACCCACAGTGACACATCATCATTGAGCACCATTTGCACTCCTTTTACCCCTCCACCTAGATCAAGTCGTATCTCTTGATCCAGGAAGAATTTGAGGGTGCTCCAAAAAGAAAAGTCACTTGATTTTTTGTGCTCTACCCGCTCGTCACATCACATGCACATTTTGATGCAAGTATCACTCACATTTTAGCCTCATTGACAAATCAACTTCCTACATGTACATTAGTCTCTACATCAATGCATTTGATCTAGCACTTAAAAAGAACAAAAGAAAAAAAATTATTTGATGTTCTTTCATCGATTGACGGTTGGTATCGATCTAGATCAGAGTAGACTAGATTGCCATAGAGGGGACGCTTGGAATCTCCCCAAGTTGCCAATCTAAGCCATGTCTAAAATTCTTGACTAGTACCTACTCGAAATTAATACATACGCTCACATATGGTTTCACATCATCACATTATCTGAAACTTAACATTCATCAGTTCAGTGAGTAGACTTTAAAGTTGTTCAGAGGCATTGCCGATTGTTTAGTGAGCAGATTGTATATTATTTGATTTCACATACACATGCTACCATTGTAAAGCTCTTTGGCTATTTCACGACATTGTGTACATCATTTCAGCCTTGTAAAGCCTCTTGGCTATCCTCGGCATCATTTGCCACAAGCCTTGTAATATAGATTGGATTTTATATATTGTAGTTCTATCTTCACCGATAGTTCAAATTTCACTTGGCACAGTCAACATTTTTGCAGTTGATTCACATAAATATTTTCATAACACTTTGAGTACATTTCTTGCACCATGTCTATGACTAGCAACCTCAATCTGGAGGCATTTGCTAAGCTAGACAACTCCAATTATGGCACATGGAAATACTGAATGGAGACCATTCTAGTACTTCAGGACAAATGGGAGTATGTCGATGGATCTACATTTAGACCATTGGATGATCCAGCCACCAGTAGCTTTACTCCACCTGTTGTCATAGCACCAATAGCGGGATCTACAACGGGATCTAGAGCTACACAAACAATTTTTGTATCTGTAGCAGATCCTACCATTGTCCGAGCTCAGGCAGAATGGGATAAGAAAGACAAGTATGCATATCATCTGATCAAGCAGAATGTGTAAGATGTCATGCTAGGACAGCTCAACACAGTCAAGACATCGAAAGAATCATGGGATATGTTCACAGCTCTCTACGAGTTCAAGAACACTTCCAAGATTCTCACACTAAGAAACCAAATCAACTAGAGTTTTCGCAATAGCAGTGAAACTGGTCATGCTTACGTACTCAGGATAAAAGACTACAATAATCAACTTGTAGCAGCAGAAGAGACTATGGATCCCATAGAAATGGTTCAAGTAATTCTGAATGGACTAGGAGAGGGATACGAGAATCTAGTCCAAAGTATTGCAATCCAATGGCAAATTCCGACACTGAAAGAGCTCCAGTTAGTCCTACTTGGTGAAGAAATCAAGATGCAAGCCATTTAAGCACAAAAAGGTCATTCTAATGATTAGGCATTCACAGCTTCCGACAGAAGGAGAGGCAGAGGCAGAGGTAGATCATTCTAGAGAAGTGGTAATCATCAGCAACAACAAGGTCATCATCAACAAAGTCAGAATCAGCATGAGCATCATCCTTAGCAACATCGGCAAAGAGAAAATCATTCCAATCAAGGAAGATTCCAAGGATGAGGGAATGCATCCACCAATGTGTTAAACATTCAGTGCAACTACTATCACAAGTTTGGACACTATGAAAGAGATTGTCGCAAGAACTAGTACGACCAAGGCAGTCAATCCAGCAGGGAATTTTCACACGTAGAGGAAATCATCGTGGTGGACATTCTAGTCATAGTCATTTTGCAAATGAACATGGGAATATGTTTCTTGCAAATGAGAAAATGCAGCAAATTGATATAGTGTACCTAGACACTGACTATAATCTAAAAGAGGATTTCAACTATCAAGTCGACCAATGTTATGGATAAATTTATCTAAGGAAAAAGGCATTAATATGTGTGTGTGTTTGTATATGTGGCAATAGTATAATAAAATATGGTGTGCATAGGGCCCAGGGTTGAGGTGGCAGGGCATGACCATGTGCCACCCTTCCACGTAAGAGGACCCATAAGGTGTGTTGTACATAATCCATGATAGTAATATCATAAAATGTACGGTGGCATGGCTCTCCATGTGCCACCCCTCCACCTAGGCTGTATTTAGTGAGATATGGCTCAAAGTCCATGGGAGAAGTAATATAAAATAAGTGGAGATGGATATTATATTGAGTTATTCCCTCCATATGGGATAGGCCCATGTGGAGGAGGTATAGAAGGTCCAAGAGAGCAAGTTAAATAATAGGGAAAGTAGGATGAGGTGGCAATATTCCTTGTGCCAACCCTCCACTTGTCCTCCTAGAGGTTTGAACATATTATAAAATTGGGAAGAGACCAAGGGAGTATCATAGACTGGAGATATGGGGCTTGATTTATGTGGAAAATTGAGGCAAAGGGTTGTCGCACACAATTGAGAGTGCGTAACCGCCTAGCCCACATGGGAGACTTTTCCACACACACCATGCATGTGGGAGGATACATTAATTGGGAGAGACCCCCTCTTTTGGCTATAAAAGGAGGGGGCTATTCCTTGATGAGACACGCTCATTCTTGTAAAGCCACCTAGCTAGTACTTTGATATTTCCCTCCCATCCTTTCTTTCAAATAAAGTATGGTCCTCTTCCCTTGATGTCTCCATCTTTACATTCCTCCTCCTATCATGCACATGCTTCTCTTCCCCCTCTCCCTTTCCCCTTGTGTCATAGTCTCCCTCTTTATTCCCTCCCCTTCTAATTTCTTTTCCCCTCCCATGATAACGGTTCGCCCTCACGATCTCCTTTCCCCTATGGCCCTCGAGCATCGCCATGCTTAGCCTCTAGCCTCTGGTCTTGAATTCTTTTCCGACTAATACAAAGCAGAACAAGATCCTTGGTACATCGACAACGGTGCATCATCTCACATGACAAATCATTAGGAATGGTTCACAGAGATGAAACCATTAGAAGGTCAAAAAAATTTCATCTACACAGCAGACAATACACCAAATCTAGTTCAAGGGACAGGTGTTATCCCTATGAACAATTTCACTGGTACAAAAGGATTGGTGAAAGATGTACTCTATTCCAAAGCTTAGCAAGAACCTTTTGTCAGTAGGTCAAATGACGGAAAATAATTATCAAGTCATCTTCGACGGAGATGAATGTACTATCAGAGACAAATCCAAAAGATGTTAGCTAGTAGCAAAAGGTGTCAAGGAAGGACGCTTATACAAAATGCTAGCTACCGTACCAGATAAGCATGCCATGTCAGCTCAACCGCAACAGATGCCACTATCTACAAAATGGCACAAGAGATATGGTCATGTCAATTTCAAGTATGTGTTAGATCTCACGAATCAAAATATGGCAATAAGGATTCTGAAGCTACAGTTTGTTGGAAAAGTTTGCGAAGCATGCTGCTTCGACAAATAAAAGCAAACCAACTTTGGCAGAAGTACCTCTCGTGCACGAGGTATTCTTAATTTGATACATACAGATGTATGGGATTATGCCCAGACCCGTAGCATCAATGGTTCACTTTACCACTTGGCTTTCATCGATGACTACAGTAGATATTGTTGGGTCAGAGAATTTTGAAGTGTTTTCTAGATTTCAAGAATTCAAAGCCATGGTAGAAAACCAAACAGGCATAAAGATCAAAGTCATGAGATTAGATAGAGGAGGTGAATACATGTCTTCAGCATTCATGAACTTTTGCATTATCACAGTATATTGTTGTTGGCTTTGATTCATCAAAGTAGTCTATTTCTGACAATAGTCTTCTGAGCCATATAGGCTCACATGCACCTGTAGTGAGTACCCTATATTCTGCTTCAGTCTTAGACAAAGAAACAGTTGGTTGTTTATTTGACAACCATGATTGTGACAACCATGATATAGTACCTCGACCAAGGAAAAATGCATATCCATGTGTGGATCTCCTGGTCTCATGATCTCTGGCATAGTCATGTCACAATCCATGCAACCTTGAATGACTTCCACTGTATTCTATCCCAAATTGTATTGTACCTTTGATGTATCTCAATACTCTTTTGGCTACATTCCAGTGAGACTGTTTTGGATTTGCCATAAACTGTGCAAGTGAACTTACTACATAACAAATATCTGGTCGTGTGATAGTCAGATATATAAGAGATTCAATGAGCTACTGATAGTACCAAGTTTCAAACTCTATTCCATGGGAGTGGATGCAATCTTGCAATCTACCATATGAAATTTCTTCAAGAGATTGTCAACATATTTCAGCTGACTCATAAAGGTGCTGTCTGAATCTCGCCAGGACTTAATTCCAAGACCATAGATCTTTCATGTCGAACTTTGTAGATAAGTCTTGTTTTAGCATTTTGATGAAGTTATCATTGCTTTCGATCACAGAGAGTATGCTCTGCATTGGACTTCATGTATCCCTGATCAGCAAAGTACTTCTCGATTTTGTTGTACCAACTTTTGGGTGCTTGCTTTAAGCGGTAGAGACTTTTCTTGAGATGGCAAACCTGATTTTCTTTCCCTATATAACCTGTTGGTTGTTATATGTAGACTTCCTCATCTAGGTAACCATTGAAAAAAGCATTCTTGACATCGACCTGGTACACATTCCATCTGTTGAGTGTCACTATCGATATCAAGAACCATATGGAATCCATCTTTGCTACTGGGTCATAAGTCTCATCGTAGTCTTGACCGTATTGCTATGCAAATCATTTTGCAACTAATCTGGCTTTATATGCTTCCATATCAATTGTACTTCACTTTGTATACCTATTTGTTTGCTATGGCCTTCTTTCATGGTGGAAGTCACATAATTTCCAAGTATTATTCTTGTACAAAGCTTCCATTTCTTCATTCATAATAGCAGTTTGTCATTTTGGCTTGTCAACTGCATCTTCAAAGTGCACTGGCTCTTCTATAGCCATGATGGTAGCCATAAGATCATAGTTGGTGATTTCCCTAGTAGATCGTCTAAGTTTCTATGGTCCTTCTCGGGGTGCTTTTGGCAATTCTTACTCTTCTTCATCAACCTTTTCTGTAGAAAACTGAGTAATCAATATGTCTTTCTCCTGTGTATGTGAGGTTTTCCATTTTGGTTCCTCATCAAAGATTACATCTTGGGAGATAATGACCTTTCGGTTGATGGGATCATACAACTTGTATGCTTTGCTTTCTTTACAGTAGCCAACCATGATGCATTTGTGTGACTTTGCATCTAATTTTCTGTGATGATCGTCATGTATGTGGGCATATGCTATGAACTGAATATGCGAAGATGCCCAATGTGTGGCTTGTGTCCAGTGAAGGCTTCATAAGGTGTCATACCCTGAACCGGTTCAGTCAGAAGCCAATTAAGCAAGCAGTTTACAATGGCTATTGCTTTTGCCTAATACTGATTCAGAAGATGCTTTTCACTAAGCATTGCTCTAGCATTGTCTGCTAAAGTACCATTCTTCCTTTCAGCTCTTGCATTCTGTTGAGGAGTATTTGGATGTGAATTGTCTTTAAATGCTATGACTTCTGCAAAATTTCTTGAATGCTGGACATGTATTCACCTTCTCTGTCTCATCTCATGACTTTGATCTTTTAGCCTATCTGGTTTTCTACAATGGCTTTGAATTCTTGAAATCTGGAAAAGACTTCAGATTTCTATTTCAAAAAGTAGACCAACAATATCTACCATAGTTGTCGATGAGAGTCAAGTAGTAAAGTGAACCATTGATGTTGCGGGGTCTTGGCATAACCCCATACATTTGTGTGTCGCAAATCAAGAATACCTTGTGCTTGAGAGGTGCTTTTGCCAAAATTGGTTCGCTTTTGTTTATCGAAGCACCATGCTTTGCAAACTTTTCCAAGAAACTGTAGCTTAGGAATTTCCATATCATGATTTATGAGCTCTATCAAGCTTTTGAAACTAGCATGTTCATATCTCTTATGCCATTTTGTGAAAAGTGGCATCTATTGCAGTTGAGCTAACATGGCATGCAAATATAGTACTGTAGCTAGCATTTTGAACAAGCGTCCTTCCTTGACTACTTTTCCTACTAGCTAATATCCTCTGGATTTGTCTCTGATAGTGCATTCATCTCAATCGAAGATGACTCGATAGTTGTGTTATGTCATTTGACCTACTAACAAGAGGTTCTTGTTGAGCTTCGGAACATAGAGTACATCTTTCACTAATCCTTTCGTACCAGTGAAATTGTTCATAGGGAAAATGCCTTTCCCTTGAATTGGATTCGGTGTATTATGTACTGTGTAGATGACATTCTTTTGTCATTTTAATGGTTTCATCTTTGTGAACCATTCCTGATGCTTTGTCATATGAGATGATGCACCGTTGTCAATGTACCAAGGATCTTGATCTGCTTGGTCGACTTGATTACTAAATTCTCCTTTTGAATTGCAATCAATGTAAAGATAGATTGTTTTAGCCTTTTGCATATCCTCGCCTGCAAGAAACATGTTCTCATGTTCATTAGCATAATGACTATGACTTGAATGTCCACCATGATGATTTCCCTTGATTTTGTTGCTGGATTGACCGTCTTAGTCATACTGCTTCTGGCGACAATCTCTTTCATAGTGTCCAAACTTATGACAATAGTTGCACTAAATGTTTGACACGTTGGTGGATGCATTCCGTCGTCCTTGGAATCTTCCTCGATTGAAATGATTATCTCTTTGTTGGTTCTGATGTTGATGAGGATGATGATTCTGTCTTTGATGCAGATTTTGTTATTGAATATGATCGATTCACTAGAATAATCTGTCTCTGCCTATGCCTCTACTTCTATCTCAAGCTGTGAATGCTTGATAATTGGAATGACCTTTGCATGTGTGAATGGCTTGTGTCCTAAGTTCTTCACCAAGTAAGACTAGAGTTCTTCCAATGTCAGAATTTTCCATTGAATGGCAATACTTTGGACTAGATCCTCGTATCTCTCTCCTAGTCAATTCTAGATGACTTGAACCATTTTTGGTAGATTCATGGTCTCTCCTACTGCTGTGAGTTGATTGTTGTAATCCTTCATCCTGAGTACCTAAGCATGACGGGTTTCACTACTATTGTGGAAACTCTAGTTGATCTGGTTTCTCAGTGTGAGAATCTTGGAAGTGTACTTAGACTATAAGAGCTGTGAACTTATCCCATTTTTCTAAATTTGATGTCTTGACTGTGTTAGGCTGTCCTAGCATGGCATCTTGCACATTCTTCTTGATCAGATGATATGCATACTTATCTTTCTTATCCCATTCTTCCTGTGCTCAAGCAATGGTAGGATCTGCTATAGATGTGGACACTGTTGGTGAAGCTGTAGATCCCATTGCTGCTAGTGATGTGGCAACAGATGGAGTAGAGCTACTATTGGCTAGATCATCTAATGGTCTAGGGGTAGACCCATCAACATACTCCCATTTGTCCTAAAGTACAAGAATGGTCTCCATTCAGTATTTCCATGTGCCGTTATTGGATTTACCTAGCTTAGGAGATGCCTCCAAATTGAGGTTGCTAGTCGTAGACATGGTGTAAGAAATGTACTCAAAGTGTCTATGAAATCACTATCTGAATCAACTGCAAAAAGTTGACTACATCAAGTGAAATCTAAAATGTCAGCGGTGAAGATAGAACTGCAATATATAATCCAATCTGTTACAAGGCTTGTGGCAAAATGATGTCGAGAATAGCCAAGAGGCTTTAGAAGGCTTAAATAAAGTACGTAATACCATGAAATAGCCAAATAGGCTTTACGATAATGGTATGTGTGTGTGAAATCAAATCATGTGCTATCTGTCCAATAAACAATCGGTCAATGTCTTTGAACACTCTGAAGTCTACTCACTGAACTATGGAACGTCAGGTTTCACGTAATGTGATGATGTGAAACCGCATGTGAGTGAAGGGACTGACTCCGAGTAGGAACTATTTATGAATTTTTTGGCATGGCTTTGATTGGCTACTTTGGAGTTCTCTCCGCTATGGATGAACTAAAATACTCTAAAATAGAACTACGCCAACCATCAAGCGATGTAAAAGTAGCAAATAATTTCTTTTCTTCTTTTGTTTTAGGTGCTGGGCTAGATGCATCAATGTAGAGGCTGATGTGCATGTAGGAAGTGGATTTGTCTCGCCAAGGCTCAAAAGTGTGTGATAATTGTGCCGAAATGGGTGCATCATGTGATGAGCACATAGAAAACAAAAAATCAAGCATTTTTTCTTTTTGGAGAGCCCTCAAAATGTTCCTGGATCAAGAGATACCGCTTGATCTAGGTGGAAGTACCAAAAGAGGGTGCTAGTGATGATGTGTCACTCAAAGTCACATGCATGTGTGTGCCTACCAAGGGATGTGCCAGTGGAGCAATGAATAATGTGGCAAGAGGGTGCACATGCAATGTGCACAGTGTGCCTGGTAGGAGGTCAGTGTGCTTGGATAGGGGACCAGTGCCACTTGGCACATTTTGAGGTGGCAATGCTGATTGGATAGGATGAACTGGCACTTCACTGACCACTATGACTAACCCAGGGTCAAGTTGACCTACCTCGCAGTGGTTAACTTGGCCAAACCACTAACTCAGGGTTAACTCAAGTAACCCTAGTTCAATGCTATCTACCATGTGTCAATAGGGATGTGGTTGATGACAGATCTGCACGTGTCAAGTGCACCTTTGTGTGGTGAGACTAAGGATAAGGTGGAGGCCATGTGGCATGTGTGTGGTTAACTACCAGAAGCTTAAGGGATGCTAACAAAGATTTAGATTCCGTTCGAAGATTCTGTCAACTAAGATCTGAAGGGGTGCCGTTTGTAGATGCAGAGCGTTGCAAGGTCGTTTGATTCTTCATCGCATGAAGGACGATGCTATGGTCTTCGTCCTCACAAGTTCATAGTTGTTGGAGCTTGGAGCCTTGTAAGAGCTCGACTATTGTCGTTGCAAGTTGAAAGAGCTAGTTCATGTGAAGGCTATCAGTGGTTGCTGGCCGTCATCACCTCAAGAGTCATGGGTGTTTGGAAGCGGCTTGTGTGGCAGAGCTGGAGGTGATGCAGCTATAGGTTCAGAAGGTTATCGTTGAGAAGGCTTGTAGGGGGCGTTCATTGTGCGATGGAGACCTCACTGCTGCATGGCAAGTGACCTGCTGGTTGGAGCGTCCCATGCAGAGGAGGGCTTTACGGCTGGCTACAGGCTTTAGATGGTTTGCTGATCCATTGTAGGCTGTGCATTGGCCATCGTGGAGGGCCGTTGAAGCTTGTTGTCAAGGCCAAGGCTGTTCTGTCTGTAGAGATTGCAGCATCGTTTGCTCATTGGCTGAGGTGTAGAAGTTGGTGGCTCGTTTGAGGACTAGCGCTCATAAGGTGCCTTTCTACTGGCGTGCCAGTTGCCTTAGTTGGATGGCTATGGCACTGTCTTGCTTTAGTTGCTGCTACTGATTGAGTGGTTAGAGTTGATGTTGTTTGTGGCATTCTCAATGCCCAAGCATAGAAAAACCTTTGCTCGATGCTCCTTGGTGACCTCTGCTTCTTCTACCACTCTCGTAAGTCGAAAGAGATTGTTAGAGATGAATCTCTCTTTCTCTCTCGCAAAAGATTATGAAGGAATCGCTCTCTTTCTCTCGAATCTCTCAAGCAAGAAGAGAGGATTAAGTCTCTCTCTCTCGGACAATGGATCGAATGGAAGGAGATTAACAAAAATCTCTCAATCTCACATGGACGGAAATTTCTCTCAAATGGATGGAATTTTCTCTATCACTCTTCAACGGAAGTGAAAGAACACTCAGTCGCTCTCAATCTCTCGATCTCTCTATCTCTCTATTTTCTTGAAATGGACAGAATTCTCTCTACAGAATTGAACAGAAGGAACTCACCGTCACTCAAGAGAACTCTCAATCTCTCAATCACTCTCAGTCTCTCAAGGATCGTAATGCCTCAATGGAAGGCAAGGGAGCTATGATACCATGACAGAATATGAAGAGGGGAGAGGAGAAGAGTGGAGATGAGGAGAGAGGGCACAGCTAGAGAGAGCACAACAAATGACTATTTGTACACTAGATTTAGTTGAAATTGTAGAATATATACAAACCCTTTTAGGGTTAGGGCTAGGTCATCTAACCCTTTTTTTTATAGCACTCTATTGGGTTAGTGCTATGCTTATATTATCACATGATGTCGAGCATGGTTTCTCAACATGCCTTGGATGCTTATCTTAATTGACATACATAAAATTCTAGTGATTACTGGTAATTTCTATGCTCCACATCTATGTATTTTTAAAGGAAAGTTTCTTTGGTTGCATTTATTGTGTTTAAATATTTCATTAGGCACTCATTCGTTATGGATCTCCTCAGCAAGGTACCAACGCTAAAGAAACATTGAACAATGCCTCAAGTTGTTCGACATCAAGAAAAAGTGGAGATTTATCCTCTTTTGTTCGAAATCTTACCACCAGTGGCCTTGTTGGTGCCTCAACTTTCCCCACCCTCCAAGGTGTCTCACAGGTGAGATTAACACCCATCTTGGTGAAGAGGATTTTGGCCTCAGCCATAGGGGTATCCCCAATTGGCAATACCCTCAAGAAGTGGTCACGATAGAACTGGGTCTTGGCAGGGAGCTCCTGGTCCCCTCCGTAAGCCTGTACTGGAGGAGGTCTAACCACATGATAAATTTAATTTCATATGTAGGGATCGACTTGGGAGGTGCATCCATACTGTACAGAAGGGGGAAAGCCGGGATTGGTAAACCATGTGGATACACGTCCCTACCAGACCACGTCTACCCTACTCTTTGCTAAGTGTATGGATGACTATAGTGCTAGTCTCGGTAATCTCCAGCAAGGTAAGGCCCACACTCTGCGGAGGAAAGTCACTGTTTGGAAAAGGGCATCAACCTGGAGAGATGTCATGGCGAACTCTGCTTGCACAATTTGATGGGGTACTGAGGGCTTACTTTGAATCATCCGAGAACCCATAATCACCTGTAGCCACTCAAATCTCCTCCACTCTGCTACTGAAAGGTCGCTCCCCCCAGAAAGGTGCTGCATACATGGCAATTGATCTCACTAGTGTATTCAAAAGCTAGCTCTTCGTCAATGGATCCTGAAAATGCGCCTGAAAACATTGCCTCTCAAGTCGGGCCAGAGCCCCTTGTTCAGGTGTGAGGTGCTTTGGCTGCATGGGTCATTTGAAAACTAGCCGTGAGAAGACTACTCCCAAGTATGTGTAGGGCTGTACTATCTCCACTGGCTCTCCTTGGTAAGTGAAACCATGTCGATGCAGCACAACGCGCGAGGTGTTGAAGATCATTACCTTGGTCTTCCCAAGGTTGATTGTCAAGTCTCTCTCTCTCTGCAAAACACTTTTAGGGCCTCTAGGCGCCTCTGCAATCCTTCTGCTGAGGACAATGAAAGGACTATATCATCCGCATATAGCAAAATCTGTATCATCAAATTCACCAGATGTTATTTTTTGTTTTCCTTCATGAGGGCTCGCCTATAAAAGGATGCACAAGTGCTAGTCTAATGGCATATCGTCCGTCTGTACTACTGCGATTCTCTGTTCAAGGCTTTGAAAAGTCTACAGTCTTTTGCTTTGGTGATGGCAAGTGTTCGCAAAGTAGACATGTCTGAATGCATGGAAGGTGTTTTGTCTTGCTATGTTATTGTTTTGGCGATGTTCTAAAGATGCGAATTCGTTTGGAGTTTGCTGTGGGTGGTGCGTTGCTTTTGCCATTTTCTCTTTGCGACTTCGAGTTTTGTGGCTATGGCGGATTGGAGCTCGCTAGCTACAGCGGACTAAACCTCGTTGGCTTTGGCGCATGGAAACTCGATGTTTTTGGCTATGGGGCTCTCCAACTAACCCCGCCCTACACATCTTTACATTGTTACCGGATTGTGAATGGAGAACTGACGAGATTTAGCCCAAATTTGATCGCAAGTGTAGCGTTTATGAAAATCGTGACAATGAAGTGACTGTAGACAATCGTGGATACAGTAGCAGTGACAATGATCGGATGGTTTGCATCATTGGTGGAGTCGCGGCCCTTAGTTCCCTAGGAAGGTCACCTGTGAAAGTGTAGCTAATAAGTGTTGCTCCCTACAGTTGCCAAGACTCAACCATTGGGAAGAACATTTGCTAAACTCGAACCAGATTGAACCACAACCTGATCCCCGTAAGGAGCCTCAGGCTGATAGAGAACGGGTTCTAATGCTTTCCGCTCCCTCGATTCCTCGCTCTTTGCTTCCCTTTTGGATCTCTACTTCACAAGCTTTGGCTAGTTTCTTTGTTTTATACTCAATCATAGACTTGTGCGACTGTCAAAGCATTCGTTTGTTATGTGGCATGTATTTTCTGTCCATTTCTAGATGGTTGAGTTTGCTGGATTTTTCAAACACTCAGGGTTGCGAAAATAAAACATCTTCATGCCTTCATTTTCTTGACCCTAGAAGCATTCGGTTCTTCTAGAGCTTGCATTTTCCATCCGTACTCAAGCCATTGAGTTTATTGTTTAAACAAGCAAGGTTCAAAAAATGAACCTAGTTCATGCTTTCATTACGTTTTTCCCTTTATGGTTGTGTACTTCTTGGATACAAAGGCCACGGCCTGTCATCACCAAGTCATTTTGTAGTTTTGTTGTCTTTTGTTGTTATGTATTCGTCTGTGTGGAGCATAAGTATGTTTGTTTGTTGAGAACTCCAAAAACTGAGCTGTTCCTGAATGTATTGCATTTATTTGTTGTATGCTTGCTTGTACTACAATGCTATGTAGAATGTACATTGTGGTTTAGTATTGTGTGATTGTTTGTGAGAGTACATTGATGTCTTCGAGAACCGTTGGATGACATTCTTAATGGAAGGCCCAACATTTTAGAATTATTCCAATGGCTCTCTTTCACTAAAGAGACACAGAATTCATAATTTACTTAGTTTTTGAAGCTGTTAGAGCTTTATCTACTTGTAAGTGATAGAGTCATTTAAATACTAAAGACTTTGTAGTAGTTACCATTGCGCAAAAAGCTTTGTAATTTCAAAAGCATTATTCCAATGGATGTAATTTGTTTTGGGTCCTGCAAGGGTCGTTTCTTGAATATTACTATATTTAATTAAATATTAAAATCATATTGAAATCTATGGTGCAGTAATATTTAAGTAATTTTGTTCTTGGGCCTGTAAGGTATATGCACATGTTTTTGTCAATTTCATTTTGTAATGCCAATTTAAAATTTTCATTTGTTTATTAAATTTGTTCATTATGTGTGTTACATATTTTCCAATGTTTTTTTTTCTTTTATTCCGTATTGGCAGCAAGTAACCATTACTATAGATGTCTGTACCCTTTGTTTTCGTCTGCAGCTGTTGCTCAACATGGTGAATGTAATTTTTTACAAGCTCATTGTGAATAGTAATCTGGAATAATATATGCAAATTTAATTGAAAATCAAATCTTACTTTGTTAGTCTAAATATTCCAAATTCACGAATGGAAAATCATAACAGATTTAAGTTTGTTAATCTCTAAACAAAATTGTATATTTTTTAGTTTAAAACAAATAATCATAATGAGGGTATCTTATACTATAGTTTCTTCCTGTTTAAGCATAATTAGTATTAGCTAATACGAGATTTGTAGTTTTGTATCTTTTGTATACAAACAAGTATGAATCATTTATTTCTTTCCTAAAACTTTATTGTCAAAACAAGTTAGAGGAAAAAACTTCATTACTACTTTAGTTTGTATAATAGGCTTGTAAAATGCTATGTAGGAATTCCACAGAAAATGATTGATAGTAGTCAGCCTTCAAAATCAAAGTTTGTCACAGTTAGAAAGAAGCTTCTAAAGCGTAAAAGGAAAGGGGAAAAGATTGTAAAGAAGCTAAGATTGTAAAGAAGCTGCTAAAGCTTTAGGATTTTTTGAGTTTATAAGTATACATATGCATGTATAGTCAAAGAGTAATTTATGAAGATAAACAAATCCCATATCTACGTAGTTTAAAAAATTATTGATATGGATGTATCTTTCATAATTTGTATAAACAAATGCTTTTGTTTCTTGAGAAATTGTATGTAGCATGTATGCTTTTTGAAATGAATATACAGTTTAAAGCTATGTATCTAAATAAATTAATCACTTAAGTGTACTAAATAGATCTTTAAAAATGTAAGGTTCTTATTAGATTTTTTTAAAATCTCACTCTAGAAAATGTTTGCTATAGCCACCACATTAGAATTGGAAGATGTAACTTTTGAGCTAGCATAAAATATTAACATTATAGTAAATGTGTATTTCAGATTCAAGTAGATACTATAGTAAGGACAATGAAGTAGTCCCTGTTGAATCTGATGCGGAATCATCCAACTTTGTTGTTGTGACTCTTAATAAGAGCTCTACAAAATGAATGTATGATGAGGTAGATTCTTGGGAAGACAAACGAGTAAAGTTAGAATCTCCAGAAGAAGATAAGGCTTACCATACTTTAACTATGGAGTGCTTTGATGAAGTGACTATTGAAAGTGAGTATTCACCTAGTGAGAGCGTTATTTATTCACGAAGTTGACCTATTTGTTAAGAATGGGATATTCAAAGGTAGAGTATTGAATAAATACGGAACTTGGGCCTTACAAAACGTCAATTACCCTGCTAGTGCAGATGCAACAATAGGTGGGAAAGGAAGATATGCCCTCGGCCTACACCCCTCAGCTACTAGTCACTTTCTCACTGCCAGACAATGACAACGACGAAGAACCCTGAGCCTTCTTTCTCCTTCCTTGTGCTTACGGGTCAAACTTCTACGGCCTCCCCTTTAGTACAGCCTCTCCTTACCACCTCGACATCACCGCGAGGTTCTCTAGCTTACGTTACAGCTTCTCCCTCGGCCCCCCCTCCCTTGGTTGTCTACAAGAGACCTGTTTCACGGAATGATCCTATTGGAGTCCCTGTCAAAGTCCGCAATGAAGTCACACCTCCCGACTTCAAGCCTCATGAGCCTAGACCAAGAACCAGAGTTTAAAAGTTGTGCCTCCATCTGCAAATCCCAGGAACGATTGTACTTCGGGTGGTGGCTCATTTGGCTCCCAAAGAAGAGCCACAAGATACGACAGTATAGATGGCCATTTTTGGTTAATGCTACTGTTGCTTCAGTTGAACGGATAGTTACTGATACCTTTAGGGAAGACACTGTTACAGATCAGAACATGTTTTTGAAGTCTATTGGACTTTTTTGAAGTTGTATGTATTTGACTTTACCATATTAATATAAACCCACATTTTTCAACAAAAAAAAAAAGTCAATTACCCCACGACTTTGAAACTAGATTTAATTGATAGGGAAGGCGGAGGTTGTATTTCTCTCATGATAGGCGAGGTTTACTATGCCGATTTTATCAAGACGTTGAATATAGGGGATTGTATAAAAGTTACAACTTTTCAGTTTGTAATAGAAATACTTGGAATGATGGAGGAACATCTGATCACACTTTAGTGTTTGATCCGTCAACTAGGGTCGAACACTATGAAATGTTTGCAATTGACCCAATTTTAGTTCCGACCACTAGTATTAGCAAATACAAAGACGATTGCAAGGAGATAATTAGCAAGGGACAAGGGAAGTACTTGCCATTGGCTACAATTGCAGAAACAGTAATTAAGCTTGGAAGCTGCATGCGGCAAATGGATGAACTTATCGTTGGGGACATCGAAAACACGGACGATCTTATTACGATAACTTGTTATTGTAGATTGCTACATTGACAATTGCAATGACAAATCTACAGTTACACTAGCAAATACTAATATGCATCGGCATTGCAGTTGACATTTTGGAACAACCAAGGCTCGACGAATTCTATTAAGATCGTTGATAGGTTTAAAGCTGTGGGGTTCTGCCATTTTGTTTTGAGAAACATAGGAGCAAAGAAGAATAGCCAGCCAATTGCACTCAATATGCTTGATCTGACTATTATGGCACCTACACGAGTTCCGTCAATATTTGCAAAATTAGCTCGAGTGGTTCACCGGCATATTCATTAGATCGGCTATGAAAATCAATTAACATTTAATTAGTGTACATTAGTATATAATGTCATAGAACAAAGTGTAATGTATTGAAATTTAACATTTGCTATGTTATATTAATAGATAAGCGGCGTACTGATTGTGACGAGTCTCAACTCAACATTATATGAGCATGTATGCTCATTTTGTAAAGAGGAAAATATCTTAAAGGAGAACACTATACCTCGATGCTTGACATGTGATCGGATCATGATTTTGGAAAAAATTCCTAAGGTGAAGGCACTGATTTACAAGCTTAAATGGTGGAACCGTGGATGTCACATTGAAGAACACATGGGTTGATAAAGTTTTAGACTTACCTCGACCTTTCATAGAATTACTAGAGGACAACACACAATTCCAGAAATCAGAACTATTCGACCAAAGAATTGAAGGAAGATTTCTTGTCAACATGCATGGTCTTGTGGTGGGCTTTATTCCTTTACGTCGTAATGGTGCATGAGTACCTCATCAACCAAGCATGCAGCACATCACATAATCCCCCCATTGTATAGTAATAGATATTCAGCTCAGTTTGTTTTCAACAAAGTGGTAGCCTAATCTTTTGCAACTTTAGTTTCCTTTAGTACATAGTTCAAGCTTTCCACTGAGAGTGTTCTTTACATACCATAAAACATGAGCTTGTAAGTTTGGTTATTTTGTAACATGGTAGCACTGATTGCTACATGTTACTTTGTAAAGAGATGTTTACTTTTTAATAATACAAAAATGTACATAGAAAAAAGTTTTATTTGGTTTATTATTTTAGATATATTGAGACAAGCTTATTGCTTCTTCAATATAATTGTACTATACTGACAAAGTTAGCATACTCATGATATTTAAGATATGGTGACACAAGCTTATTGCTTCATCAATATAATTGTACTATACTGACAAAGTTAACATACTCGCGATATCAAAGCCAATCTTACTTTAGCAACTTCGCAAAATATTACTCATAACATATTGTTTTATTTTGCTTTCCCAAGTGAACCTATTTATCCGTTAGTGTTTCTCATTAAATTGCCAAACATATTGTTACCTTTATTTAAAATTTTAGACCAACAATAATATTAATTCTATGGGTCAAGAACAGTTTCGTAATACATCTAATTTAGCGCACACACAATTTAAATATCATTCCAAACTTTCCAGTTGTTTTGATGGTTTTAGAGCCTTGTTCGAGAGGCCACTCTGCTAGTATCAGGATTCCAAGCTGCAGCTCCTGCGAGCTTCCCCTCCCCCCCCTCGCCGTTCGCTCTACCTCCCCCTAGCTCCTCCCCTCGCCGCGACCACCCCCACCCCTTCCCCTCCGCCCTCGACCCCCGTCCCCCCTCCCCCTCACCCGCCAGCCACCTCGCTGCCCCCTCGCCTCACCTCCGCTCCAACCCGCCCCCTCGCTCCAACCCGCCCCCTCGCCTCTGCTCCAACCCGCCCCCTCGCTCCAACCCACCCCTCGCCTCCGCTCCAACCCGCCCCCTCGCCCCCGTTCCAACCCGCCCCCTCGCCTCCGCTCCAACCCGCCCCCCTCGCCCCCGCTCCAACCCGCCCCCTCTGCTCCAACCCGCCCTCGCCCTCGCCTCGCCTCCGCTCCAACCCGCCCCCTCGCTGCTCCCTCGCCATCCGCCCCGCTCCAACCCGCCCCCTCGCTGCTCTTTCACCCCCTCGCTTCACCCGCCCCCCCGCCTTCATTCCGCTCTCCCCGCCCCCCGCTTCACCCCTCCACCCCCGCCACTCCAACCCCGCCCCCCCCACCCCTCCGCGCCCTTCCGTATTCCCCGCACCCCGCAGCCTTCCCCCCGCCCTCTGTTCCGACCCCCCCGCCCCCTCACTTCGCCTCGCCCGCCTCACCCCCAGGCTCCACCTCCCGCTTCGTCCCCCTTCTTGGGTGGCAGCCTGTTTTTCCTCATCGGAAGCTTGCAGTTAGTCTTGGCGGTATGGCGGCCCCCTGCCCGGATCCGGAGGCCCAGTCGGACCCTCCCTCTCCAGATGCCTACCGCGTTATCCTGATAGAGCAACAATCATCTCGTGTTCAGGAGGTTGCCATTGACTTTGCTCGTACCTCTGTTTACGGTAGAGTCATTGGACACTCCCCCTCCAGGTCTACCATCAGGGACTGGCTCCAGTCCACTCTCCTGCTAGAGGATGGCCATATTGAGGAGGTGGCCCTTATGGGAAGGGGCATCTTCTGGCTCAAACTCTCCAATGAGAAAGCTGCGAGCAACCTGATTGCAGGTTCCCCCACATCGGTGGATGGGAAGATTATCATGATAGTCCCGTGGTACCGTGGATTCAGCGCAGAAGATTTCGATGTTCGGTTCCGTATACCTCGCCACCCAGTGACACTAGTTTTTCCAGGGCTTGCTACTGAGTTGCGGCCGATTGTCAGGGACTTGGGCTCCCACTTTGGCTAGGTTATGCACGACACCTTTGCCGACGCGGTGACCACGGCAGGAGCTCCCCGAGTCCGTGTGGCTGTGGCGGATCCTGCAACTCTCCCTGCAGTGATCGAGATTGTGACAGGTGCCGACAGCATCACCCAGAGCATGATTGTCACCGGACAGCCAGGTCAGTGCCTACGGTGCCACGGCTTTGGGCACTTGGCGGCTGCTTGTCCACGCTTCGCCAGCTCGTCTCGACCCTCCCCGCCCCCGCCCCCTCCGCCCCCACCCCCCCCCCCGGACAGCCACGTCATGAGGAGCCGAGGCAGTCGGAGTCTGGTCCAGAGGTAGTGGGCGGTTGGACCGAGGTTCGAAGGAAAAGAGGAAAGAACAAGAAGATTTCGGATAAAGGCAAGGAGGCAGAGGTTACCCTTCCTGCAGCAGCACTCCAGAGACCTGACAGGCAGATGCCCCAGGGACCTGGGAGAGCTTCTTCTTCGACGGCAGCCCGCCCTCCACAGCCTCAGATCCCCCTCTCTCCCGCTCCCCCGCCTTCTCCCCAGTTTCCCCCCCCTTCGCCCAACCCGCAGTTTCAGCCCCCGCCTCCTCTTCCTCAGTCTCCTCCTCCTCCCCCTCAGCCCCAGTTCCAGATGCATCCCCATCCCCCCCCCCTGTCCCCCTCGCCTCTCCTACAGAGTTAGCTGCACCGTCGGCTTTCCAGCCGAGTGCAGCCCCCGCTCCACCTCCTCCACCTTCTCCGCCAGTCGCCTCCGTGGAGTCCGAGTCACCTATCCCGCAGCCTCCTCCCCCTCCCCCCCCGCTAGCAGGACACCCGGAGTCTATACCACTAGTGGAGCAGGCTTCCCTTCCCGCTAGCCCCTCAGTGGCAGACTCAGCTGGGTCTCAGCTCCAGGAGAGAGAGCTTCCTCGAGACTTTTACAGATCTGGCCCCTGGGACTACCTGGATGTGGCCGACCTTGGGACCTTCCCGGCTTGTCTCGACATTAGTATCTTCCTGCTCCGCAAAGGGGCGGATGGGAAGATTGTTGCCTTGGCTCCCAGGGATGGCCCTAGCTTCGCTTTCACGTTCCTCAGCGATGGCACCGAGACCTGGACAGACGACTCGGTTTGGGAGGCTCTCAGAGAGCAGACACACGCCCAGGTTTGCTCCTGGATAGGCCCGTCCGGTGGGCAGCTTCTCGAGACTCAGTGGTCCGAGGGCGATGTGCGCCTGTGGTGGCGTTGCGCCGCCAAACGCTTCCGACTGATTGTGATCCTCAGACCCCCCCTGTCATGGCCTCTCCCCCAGGATGTCAGAGCTTGGTCAGAAACTCCGAACCTTCTACGGGATGACCACTTCAGAGATCTCGAGCTGGCTCGAGAAAGCATTTGCTCATGGCACCAGAGGCCTCTCGCCATTGCTGAAGGTGTTGAAGAACGGGCAGGACGACCCCGTCTCCCCCTCCAAACCTTCTCATAAGCGGCAGCGCCTCCATTCCGATATGTCTGATTCTTCTTCGACTTCGACCGTGAGCAGACAGTTGTTCGCAGCCCCCCGTCCCTCTCCATGAGCCTACACCTCGTATCCTGGAATGTGAACGGGTTTTACTCTTCGGGCACCCGTGGTCCCAGGAAGCTCATTTTGCGACAGGAACTTCAGCCTGCAGTGATTGGTCGATTGGATGTACTTTTGCTCCAGGAGCACAAGCTTTCTGCGTCTCATTCCCGTAGCTGCGGGAAGGTTCTCCCTGGACGTTCCTACACTTATTGGGAGCCTTCGATCGGCGCACAGGGGAGGAGTGGGGGTGTCTGTACCTCCGTGTGCGAGCAGTTAGCCCAGGAAGTTTTCGGTCACGGCACGTTGATCCCAGGCCGAGCCCTTTGGGTAGGCCTGAATTTGGAGGGATCCAAAATAGGAATCCTCAACATTTATGCTCCCACAGACCTCCGATGCAGAGCCACCTTCTGGAGGACACTTACAAGAATTCTTCCAGACATGGATTCCTGGATTGTTGGAGGAGACTTCAACAACCTGGAGACCTTGGAGGACCAGCAGGGCAGAGATCCGGAGTTCACAGGTATGGCTCAGGCAGAGCAGTCAGCTTGGGACTCTTTCATCTTCGCGACAGGAGGGAGGGACAGTTGGAGAGACCCGTCCTTCCGGCGTTGGCACGGGAGCCTGGACTTCTCTTGGGGCTTCCGCAGGGAAGGAGGCAGACTCCTGGAGAGGCTTGATAGATTTTATGTCAGTGATTGGGCCATCAATAGAGGCGGCCAGGCGGGTATAGTTCCAGGGACGACACTCTCCGACCATGCGCCTGTGCTCCTATCATTAGATTCGGCAGCCCAGACTCTCCCCCCCCGATCATGCAGGATTCCCGACTCCATCTTCTCGAGGGAGGACGTGCGCAGCAGCATTTGCAGTCTTTGGGACAGAGACTGGGGGGAGGGCGTGGATCTGGTAGACTCGGTCGCACAGGCTCTGCAGGAGTCCAGCCAGATCTGCCAGCTCGCAGCCCTACAGGTTCGACAGGATTGGTGGGGCAGAGAGAGAGCTCTTCGTAGGGACCTAGCCTCCATTCAGCGACTCTAGCAGGCTTCCCCGGGCTCGGAGGAGCTTCGGATCCAGGCCCTTCGAGCCAGAGCCCTCCTGGAGGAGACCCTCCAGCGTCGCTCCGAGTTTTCCTATCACGCCTCTCTCTCCTTCTGGGCCCGGAAGGGTGACCGGATGTGCAGGGAGTTCTTCAGGACGCACGGCCAGAGAGCTGCAGGTGATCAGCTTCGGAGTCTCAGGGCAGCGGATGGTCACATCGTTACGGATCCGGGGGAGGTCCTGGGGTTGGCCACTGACTTCTACAGGACCCTCTTCCAGCAGGACCCGCTTGCCCCTCGTGCTAGTCATGCCCGTGAGGAGGTGTGGAGGCACATTCCACCCCTGGTCCAGCCTAGCATGCAGGCGACGTTGTTGGCGCCGTTCACCTCGGATGAGATGTTGGAGGCCTTGATGGCTATCGACGGACAGAAATGCCCAGGTGAGGATGGGCTATCCCGAGCATTTTTCACCTCCTTCTGGGACCAGATCCATCAGCCCCTCCTTGCAGCTCTGCAGGGGATTTTCAGCAGCGGTCAGATGCCAGAGAGCCTTTCCTCAGGACTGATTTGCCTCATCCCGAAGGGAGGAGATAGACAGGAGATCCGCCAGTGGCATCCGATCACTCTCCTTACCACTGCCTACAAAATCCTCGCCAAGATGATCAGTGCCAGAGTTCGGCCTCTACTCCTAGACCTCGTCCATGACACTCAGACTGGCTTTGTCCAGGATCGCAGTATCCTGGATAATGTCTTCACCTTTTCAGAGGCAGCGGAGTGGGCTCAGTACAGCGGATCACACCTTGCCATTTTACTTCTCGACTTCGAGAAGGCCTACGATCGCGTGGACTGGTCCTTTTTGGAGGGGACTCTGGAGCGGCTAGGTTTCCCGGCAGGTTGGATTCAGGGTATCTCAGCTTTGTACAGAACAGCATCTAGCAGAGTCATCATTGGAGGCAGGATGGGTGAGCGCTTTAGCTTGGAGAGATCAGTACGTCAGGGCTGCCCCCTGGCTCCTTACCTGTTTCTCTTCTTCGCCGAGGCCATGACTTACTACCTTCGGGCGAGGTCCACAGGGCTCAGGGGTGTTCGCCTTCCACTCCGAGAGGACACGGAGCTTCTGGACTCGGAGTACGCAGATGATACAGCCCTTTATGTCCAGGACGATGAGAGGATGCTAGAGAGGGTGCGGATGGCCCTGGAGGTTTTCTGCTCGGCCGCTGGTGCGAAAATCAACTGGAACAAATCAGTTGGTTTTCTCACAGACCCGGGGGCGTGTTCTCAGTGGGGGTGATTTCTGGGTTTCAGATGGATTCCACGTGGACAGACAGCTAGATAGCTTGGCTTCCAGGTTGGCCTAGACATCACGCCAGCTCAGCAGTTTCTCTCGGTGCTAGACTCCATCCGACGGAAGCTGGCTTTCTGGAGCACTGCTAAGCTCTCCCTTGCAGGTCGTGCCTTGGTAGTTAACCAGGTCCTCCTAGCCACGGCTTGGTATGTGGCTTCCTGCTGGTGCTTCTCGAGATCCAGCGTGGCGCAGCTCAGGAGGTTGGTTCGGAACTTCCTTTGGTCTGGGGAGGATGGGCATAGAGATACCAGAGCCAGGGTTGCTTGGCAGACAGTCATTCTTCCGCAGGCTGAGGGTGGTCTGGGGGTCATTGATCCAGAGCTTCAAAGTCAGGCCTTGTTAGGCAAGCTTATCATTCGCCGTTTGACCCCAAGGGGACAGACGTGGAAGATGTTACTTCAGCAGGGAGTCGGCTCTTGTGTCCCGTGCCGAGGTGGAGAGTGGCTACCGTCCCTCAGGTGGATCTTCACCTCCGCCCCGCTCACTCAGCCCCGCTCCCCACTCGTTCGTAGCCTCCTCATGGTTTGGAGGCGGCTCCGCCTCAGTCTCATTCAGTCCCCTCCCAGCTGTCAGGAGGAGATCGATCGCCAGCCGCTTATCTGGAACGGTCAGGTCAAAGATGCCGAAGGCCTTCAGTTGGGGGAGAGATCACATATCAGGTGGGACGGCTGGATGAGGGGGCCAGCCCGATCCCTTCGTGTTTGGAGGGATACGTACAGACATCTGGAGATGATTGATCTTGCAGACGCAGCTGGAGGTGCACGTGGAGCCCAGGCGAGACGCACGGAGATCGACGGTGCAATTCCAGCTGCTTGGTTGGTTCCACCTGAGCATCAGATCCTCATGCCTGGTGACACCCGCTGGCTGGGACAGTTCACCCCCCGTGGCATTCCACTGGTGATCGTAGGACGTTTGGATGACTCCTCTATCTCCTTCTTCGCGGTTTCTGGGGATGGACGACTCAGGAGAGAGGGTGCGCTCATCGACCCCCTACTCCTGTGGCAGAGGGTTCGGGTCGTAGGCCTCTTGGGGAAGGTCTGGCGTACCGACCCTAGCATCGAGCAGGACCAGGTGCAGCTTTGGCGTCTTTGGCTCTGGGAGGGGCGGGCCTTGTCAGAGCTTGAGTGGGACCCAAGAGAGTGGTGGTGGCCAGAGATTGTGACAGGACAGGGGCCGACCTCCTTCACCTACAGTACGACTCTGGGCAGGCGAGTTCTCGGGAGGATGCAGAGCCGCCCCCCCACCCAGCGACCCAGCTGGTACGCACAGGGCATTTCCAGGTTCTTTTTGCAGGCATTCTGGAAGGCCTTGTGGGAGAGCTGGCGGCCGCGGAAGATCTCATACTTCCTATGGCTTCTTGCCCACAAAGGTCTTCCAGTGGGGAGCTGGTTGAGGCAGATAGGCCAGGACGGTTGCTACCAGATTTGCCATGCGGATGAGGAGACACCAAAACACTGCCTGTGGAGCTGCACTCGCGCCCAGGAAGTGTGGAGGTGGACTTTTGGGATTCTTACTCGCGCAGCACCAGAGCTAGGATTGATCACTTGGGGCACGTTCTATTGGTGCAGCACCGCACCTGGTCTTCATCACTTATTCGAGGCATACCAGCAGGACCCCACTTTCCTTATTACACAGGGGACGTGGGGACCGCTCGAGGGCATCCCACAGCACCTAGCAGAGGTTGATACAGGAGTCCGGGAGAGGCAGCCAGTCTGGGAGATTATTAGCTCACAGGGTGGCACATCTGGACCTCGCGCTGCGCGCGCTGCGCGCAGATCCTAGGTGGCACCTCCTTATCGACTGCCCAGATCATGGCGGAGATTTGGAGTGAGATTATTCATACTCTCAGAGGCCAGTGGGATCAGATTCAGGGAGACTCCCGGGCCGGTCAGGAGAAGCGGAGACGCTTCCTCCGGGCTTGGGACACACAGGGCCTCTTCTTCGCGCAGACTACGCAGGGCCTTCGGTGGCATTACTCACCACCCCGATGGCTGTTCATTCATACTCGTCTTTGTTTCTGCATCGAAGACTTATTTTTGCAACATGTTTTCTTCCACACATTCAGTTTCGAATTTGAAATACACCATTTTCATAAGCAAATTGAAGCTCTCACTTCTAAACTAACACAACCTACATAAAAGCCACAAAAATTACTTCTCGTAAGCAACCCGGATATGCTAATTTTCCCATCTGCAATTGACATAAGAACAACAAATTATACTCGTTGGACCAAAGACATGGGTTGTGTTTTAGAAAACATGATTAATGAAAACACACTCACTTCTACCACTGAAGCGATGGACATCTTAAATCAGAAATTCCCATAAGCTATTCTACATAGTGACATTGTCAAATGTAAGATTTTGGACATTTAAAAAAAGCAAAAAAAGTCCATAGCAAAACACAAGCATGATTGTACTAACCAAGACACTGAACAACACAATCAACTACAACATCATAATGAGGTAACAACAACACTTGTACTAGAACAAACCTCAAGCTCACAACTGAAAATGACGACATGCAAACGTAAGCGAGCATGCATAATAGATGAATGTATAACATTACAAAAATACTCAAAAGCAGTTGGAACTACTTCAAAGTTCGTAGAAAAATATATTACCTCAATTCAAGACACTCCAAAATACGAATGTTTATCATGTGAGTGTTTATTGTTTAGAAAACAAACAACATACGCAAAAGAAATCACACACTTGGACAATAACCAAGAGACAACAAAATGTTCCTTTCGAAAAGAAGAAACATCGAATTTGCAGAGAATGCAAGACATCAATAAAACTAAATACCATGCCAAAGTATTTTGTTCCTTACTAAATAAAGCAAAACATAGTGTTGTTAAATGTGGTAATTCTTAATGATATTGAAGAACGATTAGTTGCTCCAAGAATAGCATTTACTCAAATAAGAGAACTAACACATGGTGGCCAATACGGAATGCATGGTAGCATTGTAAATGTGATGGCTGACACGAGTAAAATCCAGCATATATTACCAAGATTTATTAACGATGAATCATCAATAATACTTGGAATTAAAAAGAAACTATAACATAAAAGCGCATACTTAATTGGGAAAGTCAGGCCACCTATTCTTATGCGAGTGTTACATACACTTGTTCAAACATCACTTTACAAATCTAATAACGTTCAAATCAACCAACAGTGGACACATCATTTGCAAGAAATCTTGTGCTCTCACAGCAAAATATAGAAGATGGCAAAAACAACCAACAATCATACCCAAATGATGCTAATGAAACTTATACAGATACTTTCATCCATAACATCATTACAAGTGAATATGTCATAGATTACAAAACTGATATCAACTACATAGCCCCTTGCGAAAATAATAGACCCTTGGGCCTATTTCAAGATAAGAACAGTGAAGAATTAAACTTCCCTACACTTTTCTTTGGCTCAGAAAGATATATTTGAAATCCTTGACGAACATATCAAGACATCGCAAAATGGCAATTAACACACAAATCTCTTAACTTCTCACAAACTATACCAAACTTATTTTTCAAATCAATTAAGGTTCTTATTAATCAAGTAATGCAATCCATTTGGGTACGATTGCGCAAAGGTGCACTCCAAAACAAAGTATTGTGCACTAAAGATGTTTCAAATGATACAAATATTGAAGCCATTCTAAAATCTGAAATTGGTTACAGAGACTTTGAAAACCTTTGTATCTCTCCGGATCATAATAAAAAACTTAGGAAAGATGCACTCGCAATGATGAGGCAACTAGGTCCTCCGTCTTTGTTTATGACATTATCATGTGCCGAAAGAATGTGGGAACCTTTGACATAATGTCTATATAGCATATACTCAACTAATAACAAACAAAATATAACACCACAACACACGAACGCTGACACAAGAGACTTAATAAGAAATAATCCAACAATCTGTGCAAGTTATTACACTCATAAAATCCAATAATTCCTCAAACTAATAATGAAAGATGATGAAATACTCGAAAAAATACATGATTACTTCTTTGTCAAGGAATTCCAAGGGAGAGGAAGCCAACATGAACGTGGTATCATATGGATAGAAGATGCGCCAACATAGGGAATTGATGATAATAATGCCATTATATCTTTTGTTGATACCTACATAACATGTGACAAAAACGTACTACCATAAAAAATCAAGGATATTCAAACACACATCTACATGCCACAAGAAGAGAACCAACAATTGCATATTGCATTATCCGGAAGCCTCCACTACATGAAACAATGATTCTAACCCCTTTAGACACCAATGATCACATTAACAAAGCAATGTACACAGAAATTGCTACATATTTGCATTGTATAGATACCGAAACAAATCTTACATTCACCGAGTGGATTGGTAATATCGAAATAGACATATCAACATACGTACTAGCAATACGATCACAAATAGGAAAACCAACACTATTCTTGAAAAGACAGCCAAAGGACATTTTCACAAATGCTTTTAATCAAAAAATGAGTTTCCTATGGCAATCAAATATGGATATACGATACATCATAGACCCATATTCAGCCACGACATACTGCACCTCATATATTACAAAAATGAATGACACTAACAAAAAGCCTCCAACACAATTAAAACTTGCATACAAGACGACAGTCTTGCGTACGATAGATTACGAAAAATGGGAAACACATTTTTACATGCACAACAAATGAGTGCACAATTGGCATCTTTCATTACTCTATCTTTACCCTTACATAGAACAACAAGAAGCTTCTACTTTATACAGAGCACTCATCCTCAAACAAAAAAGACAACTACAGCACCTCCCCAGTGAATCCACCAACGTAACATGTGACACTATCATCAATAAATATACAAAAAGGAAAAACATGGATGACATTTGTCTCCTAACATTTGCAGAAGCAAAATATAATTGCGACAATGGCAATATTAAGAAAAGACGCAGACCAATAATTAAAAGATTCGTAAAATTCAACATCATTAAGGATTTGAAACATTACTATCAAGAATAAGTACTATTATACTATACTTTTAAAGACGATGAAAACATGAACTATTAATACATGGTTCCTGGCAACAAGCCTTCGATTCTGGCCATGACATTATACTACAAAATAAGGCTTTATACACACAAGAAATTAATGATGATCAAAGAGCAGAAAAAACCAACATCCCACAAATAAATAACTATGACACTGATAATATTAACAACAATGACTTTGAACAAAATAACTTCCCTACATATGACATTGCATCTGACATGTGGAATACATATAAAAAAAAGAAAATCGACAATTTTATTATTTCAGTTAAGAAACAAATCCTAATACACAACGACGAAATGATTCGCTCTCTAAACAACGAACAAAGACAACTGTTCAACGATATTATGATACGAAAAAGGATACATCCAACAGAAAAAATACATTTATTTCTCACTGGTGAAGCAGGCACATGCAAAACATACGTTCTGTTACTTATAGTCCAAGGTTTGCTCCGATTTTATAATCGAACCATTTCAAATGTAGATTATGAGCTACTACATGTATTAATGCTAGCTTACATAGGAAAATCAGCTTACAACATAAACGGCCTCACTATATATGACACATTACACTTACCATTACAAACAAAAAACTTAACCTCCCTCTCAAGGGAAAAGCTTGACATACTAATCCGTCTTTATGAACAATTACAACTTATTATGTTTGACGAAATTCATTAGTAAGAAGACGCACTTTGGACTTTGCAAACCTTCGCATGAGAACATTTAAAAGAAACCATTCAAAATACTTTGAAAATGTCGATATCATTTGCTGTGAAGATTTATATCAAGAGAAACCAGTGAGAGATAGCTGGGTATTCAAACCAAAAGAAGATTCGTTACAAACAATAGTGAACACATATTGGCACACAAAGCCACAATGCTATGAGCTCAAAAAAACAATATAGATTAAAGAAGGAATGCTAATTGAATTATGTGCAAGAAACATTAACCAACAAGATGGATTAGTGATTGGCACAGATGGAGTTTTCATGAACATGTCTATCTATACCACAATAACGGCATCGTTTGGATTCAATTTCAGAACCCGAAAATTAAAAATGAAACCTGTCGAAACAACTATCATGCATACACTACAAACATCAATCGCAAATGGATACCCATATTATACACAGAGCACAATGACTAACAATGAAAAAGCTAGCTTTCTCACTAGTAAGAATCCGCACGCACGGCCTTGCATACACAGCACTTTCATGTGTAAAAAACATAGACAACCTTTACTTACTTTAGCCACTCCAACATCTTCTCGTAGACAAAGATGTTCACGACGAAATGAAAAGACTAACAACTCAATCAAAATGGGAAACATTGAACAACAAAATCCACCAATGCACAGACACAACTATACTGATACAATCTTTAAACACTAGGTCATTACATAAATACAAAGACGATATACAAGCCACAGAGTCACTTATCGATTCCGATATTATATGTTTACAAGAAACAAGAACTGAACATTGCCAACCATATCTAACATCTAACTTCCAATATATAAACAATCATACCAGTTGTACCCTAGTCCGAAACAACATTGTCATTGAAAATTTAGACAAAATTTTACTACACGAAATTAAGATCACAACAACGAAAATGAAAACAAAAAACGAAACATACGAAATTATTAACATATATAGACCACTATCCAAAAACACAAAACATTCTTTTAATTACTTCGCAAAAAATTAGCAACAACTACTACCACACAAAAAAGAATTCTCATCGGAGACTTCAACATTGACATGCTTTAACAAACAAAACAATCACAAATACTACAAAACATTCTACAACCTTCAATGCCATCATATCACAACAATATATGAGTCACAACTAGATCACATTTGGACCAACAGACCTGACAAAAAAAAGGACAGTGGATCTGCGTACACATATTGGTCAGACCATTCTATGGTCTACATACTTGTCGATAACTAACTATCTCAAACAACCTTTAAACAAAAAAAAAACACCCATTAATTCTAGTCCTAAAACAAACCCAACCATTAATTCCAAACCTAAAAAACAAGCCTTAAAAAAACTAGAGAAAATAAAAAATCATCTAGAAACCCTAATCCATATAACTTCCAATGACCTTGAACCAACTCCACCTTAAAAGAAAAGAAAAAAAAAAACCACCATTAATTCTAGTCCTAAAACAAAACCCAACCATTAATTCCAAACCTAAAACAAACTAAACCAAACACCTTCCGCTAACAAACTTGCAACAAACTAAACCAAAAAAAAACAATTTCACTGACAGACCCTCATCCACGCACCTTCCACTGATCTTACACCTACTACACCCTTCTCAAAGCAGGGCCTCAGTGGACCCTCTACCTTGTTATTGTTGTTTCATGAATACTTTTGTTAAGCCAGTTCTATGCTAGTCACAAGTTTCTTCATTTTTGGGTTTCTTTGCACTTTGCATTTTTAATGACACTTATGCCACCCATGAGTTTTAAAAAGGATATAGAAACCAAAAGCTCAGGAATGACGTGCTTAAAATCTTGCCTTTTTCTTCATATTTGGAAGCTAGGTGACTACATTTTTGGAAATCTAGCTGTGTACCTATTCCGTGAGTTTAAATAATTGATTTGAGCTCCACACCAAGAGACACATCATCCAAGCAAGGCCTCCTTCGCACGACCAAAGAACATTCAAGTTAAATATCATTGACGGTTGGCGACTTCCATTTCCAAATTCGAAAAAGATCAACACTTTGCAACAACACTTACCTGTTTCAAAACAGAGAGTGCGGTCTTTTTACGAATGCAGCTGTATTGATAAGAAGAGGAAAAAAGGACAGTGCCACAGAATTTCCCAAAACAAGCTATCAATGTATATACTTCGTCTGACGTTTTCCTTTTCTGTAATAAAAATGTATAGCTACTCTATTAATAAAACCAGCGATGTACTGGTCAAATTAAATACAGCTAAGAATAAAATTTTAAGAGACTTTGATGGATAATGATACAGTCATAAATCAAACGGGTATTATCCCCAATTTTTTTCTTAGCTGCTCAAAGACAAAAAAAGTGACAATTGTGTGGGGTGCTATCCTCATCCAAACAGGTATAAACCCCTTGTATAAGCCCAAGGGCCCTTCTGACCGCAATGTTTTCCAAAAGCAATCAAAAGTCGATGAATAAAGCACACCTTGGCCATCAGGATGCACTGCCTGCTGCATGATTCTAGGGGATAAAAGTAACATTGATCAGTAGAAATCCAAGGGGCAGATAATCAGTTATAGAGTGTCTCCAAAGATTCAAAGAGATTATAGGTTTCTGCAACTTTAGGAAAAAACATGAAACTTTTAAATTTGAGAAAGCATTCTTGCAACAAGGGGGGGTTCATTAAGCCCCTCCCCTGAGGCAAAAAAACTACTCGAGTCTTTATTTTCAAGTAATATTGAACTTTCTGTTAGGTAAGGGAAGCGCTGGAGCCAGCCAACCAAGAAGGGGAGTGAACATTGGATACATCGTAGTATGAATAGGGTTTAACTTGATGAAAAGTCATACGGTAGCTTTGTTTTCTTGATTCCAATGAATATGTGAATGATATTTATAGATTCGACAGCAGACTGCAAAAAGGTAGTGTATCGATTGTTACATTGATTATGAGGAGCAAAGCATCATCCAAATCTAGGATCTGACAGACTGCTTGCTTATTCAGATCTCAAAAAACACAAATACCTACCTTTTGCTTAAAACGGATAATATGTATATAGGGAAACTCAGCATGCAGAAGTTTGCAGGCCCATCTCACTAAAAGATCAGGAACTTGTGTATTTTCCAGTGGGTGATTGTGAGTTCTTCATTCTTTTAGAAAAATCAATTGGGGAGTTTCTCATAAAGGAGGTGAACATTCTGATAATAATGGCATGTTCACATGCTAACATCAGAAGAATTTACCTTGTCCTGATGAGATCTACAGGTGAGATAACGACAGCAGTCACGAGTCCTGCAATCATTGATGATATTAAATGGCATGATACACCTTCTTGTACAATCCCAGCATTCAAAAGTGCATGCTTTGAATGGTCATAGCTTGGAGCTTGAGCAGCATTCAGCAAAGCTGCTCTCTGCATGGTTGGTCCAAGCCCTCGGTACAGACCATGTATCCCTTCTGTACGGGCAATTGAAGCAAATGCTTGAAATGGGCCACTGTAATTCCATTCAGGGTGAGCTCCTGGAATGGAAGACAGTGTGATTATGTTAGCAAAAGAACGATAACAATTCCAGCAACAAAGTAAACAAAACTTAGCAAGAAGGAAACTCTACAAAAATAAACGAGAGGGATAGAAATCAAATCTTTGCAAAAAAAAATCAAGCATTAATAGAAAGTTCTTCTCTTTGCAAAAAAAAAATCATTGCAAATTGATTAGAAATTGCAGCTGTGGATTTAAGCAACGAGTAGCAGCCAAAGCAGGCTGTAAATTTGTTGAAAGTCAAAGTGAGGCTGTAAGTCGTTCACATTTTAAGGACTTTCAAGACACGCATGCACACATACCACTCAGATATGTGTGCACACACGCACACTATCTCTCTCTCTCTATATATATATATATGTGTGTGTGTGTGGTGGGTTTTTACCTCTTTTGAGGTTTCCCACACAGAAATATAAAGATTTCACTAAAAAAAAAAGTGTGTGTGTGTGTGTTCTTTATTGGCTCGGAGCAGATTTATTGAGCTTGTTTCTCCTATTGTTTCTTTGCAAAAAGCTTCAATGCTGGAAATGTCTTTTTCAGATATTGAATTGGATGAAGCCCTCAAACATTTGGGTAAACATAAATCCCTTGGCTGGGATGGTTTGATGGTTGAATTTTTTGTAGCCTTTTGGGCTGAATTGAAGGGTCCAATCTTGAAGCTCGTTAATGTAGCCTGGCAGCATCAACATCTTCCTTCAGCTTGGAAGCATGGTCTGGTTAAGCTTGTGCCCAAAAAACCCCTATGTGAGACTATGGATGACTGGAGGCCCATCACTTTGATGCCCGTTATATATAAACTTATTGCTAAAATGTTGGTTCATCGGATAAAGGATATCCTTCATGATGGACTTCATCCCAGGCAATATGGTTTTGTTCCAAGAAGGAAATATACATGATAATATCTCCAATACCCTCATCGCAATGGAATATGCAAAATATTCAGCTCAAGATGTTTTGGTCATGCAGGTGGATGTGGCAAAGGCATTTGATACTGTAATCATGTCTAAACTTGGTTTTGGGCCAAAGCTAGCTAATGTCATATATTGGCTTTACTCAGATTCCACTGCTCAATGCTTTATAGGGAATCATTTGTCTGAGTCTTGGACTCTGGAACAATCAGTTCGACAGGGATGCCCTCTCAGTGCTTTGCTCTATGCTATTGCTTCACATCCTTTGCTTCTTTATATGGATCATCTGGTTGATACTGGACAGTTAGTGGGGCTTCAGATTCTTGGATCACAGCCTCTCATTGCACATGCATATGCAGA